>NC_047520.1:424623-504623 GCF_902827115.2 Pseudochaenichthys georgianus
CAAAATCGGACTTCTGTGTATCTATTGCACGCATTTCCAATGTGTAATGTCGTGCCATTTGTACGCAGACTGAAGAGAGTGGGTTGGTATATGGGTCTCACTCTCTCGCTCTGACCATGTTTCTGTATGTGTGTGTGTCAGGTTGAACGAAAAGGCCACTTGTAGGGTAGGTCAATCATTATCCACATTGCCTGAAGCTAATGAGATGCAAGGTTACAACTGGGAAAGAGACCAGTGGTAAAACTCCCCTTACTTGATAGTGAACTTTGGGGAAGTTCAAGAAGTGGTCAACTGTGACGGAACGCATCCTCGCTCTTTGATTTATGTCTTTTGACGTCAGAAAAGTTACATTTTACCAAACGGTGTCTGCCTCCAGCGATTTCTTCAGAACCCATTAGAATTGTAAATCATGAAGAAAGTTAATAAGTTATAATGTTGGGAGGGAGGTCCAGACTTTTTTGACTAGCCTAGTCCGAGATTTTTAGAAGGAAATTAGAAGGAAAAAAAGATTTAAAAAAATACAGATTTCATTATTCTGAGGCTCCGAGCCCTATTTCTTTTACTCACAGACGGCAAAAAAGTCCGACATTATAAGATTTGAAATAAAAACAATAATCGTGGCTTGATATTGAGTAAGAACCGGTAAGAAAATGTTTTTATCAACCGCACAGCTTCTGGTCTACCAAGACCCGATGGACAAAACATGGCGAATCATATGCACGCAAAACTCGGCATCAGATCTCAATGGGAATGGTTAGCGTATCATATGCACGCAAAACTCGGCATCAGATCTCAATGGGAATGGTTAGCGTATCATATGCACACAAAATCGGACTTCTGCTCATCTATTGCATGCATTTCCAATGTGTAATGTCGTGCCATTTGTACGCAGACTGAAGAGAGTGTGTTGGTATATAGGTCCCACTCTCTCGCTCTGACCATGTTTCTGTACGTATGTGTATGTGTCAGGTTGAACGAAAAGGCCACTTGTAGGGTAGGTCAATCATTATCCACATTGCCTGAAGCTAATGAGATGCAAGGTTACAACTGGGAAAGAGACCAGTGGTAAAACTCCCCTCACTTGATAGTGAACTTTGGGGAAGTTCAAGAAGTGGTCAACTGTGACGGAACGCATCCTCGCTCTTTGATTTATGTCTTTTGACGTAAGAAAAGTTACATTTTACCAAACTGTGTCTGCCTCCAGCGATTTCTTCAGAACCCATTAGAATTGTAAATCATGAAGAAAGTTAATAAGTTATAATGTTGGGAGGGAGGTCCAGACTTTTTTGACTAGCCTAGTCCGAGATTTTCCTCCGACACACCCTAGATTTGAAGTAACCAGACCCTGAAGGGGTTTATTACATTTAATGAAAAAAAGATATTGCTTATACAATCTGGTAATAAATAGAGTGGATGATCAGAGACAGCAGAGCATACACACACACACACACACACACACACACACACACACACACACACACACACACACACAGGTAATACTGCGGCTGAAAGATCCTTCTGGTGTGTTTCTTAATAACTGTAAATGGTGTTTGTCTCGTCACTTTACAAGATGAGATACTGTACATTTACAGGATTTAATGATGTCTGCCTCCTTTAGTTTCTGTTTGCCTTCTTCAGAAAGCTGAACTGGTGAATCCTCAGACAGTGAAGTGGAAATCCTGTGAGTATTTTTTTGCAGAAATATTGTGTTTTTACTCTATTTTTAAATGAAAAAATATCAGAAAAAGACATCTTTTAAAATGATGTCTGATAAAATAATGTCTGTTGAGAGTTTTTCATGCAGATTTTGCTGCGGTCACTTGTTCTGCTTTCTGAGTTCATGGTTTCATTTATCATTCATCACCGCATGATGAAAAAGTATTTTACAGATCACATGCTGTTAAAAGAAGTGAGAATATAAACCCACTAGGTTTAACTGCAAGTCATTAAAAATGTAGACTTGACTTTGTATTGACTGTTAAAATAAATAACATGTATTCAGGCTTTTGCCTTATTTTATCCACATTAAAAAAGGAAATCATCAGATTAATGATTAATAACAAGTATTCTTGTTAATTAAATCGACTTTCTTTCTTATTATTTTGCCATATTTTTTTTATAACCCTTTAGAAACTTTGAAAATAATCATTTGAACTGATAAATCTGAGTCTTTTTTGTTTATTAAATTAGTGTTCTTTAATTACTTTTTTGCCATATTTGATACACCTGTTCTTTGTTTAATAAATCATTTTTTTAATGTTTCTTTTGCACTAAATTCTTATTTATTTTTGTAAAGCACTAGGTGTGGGAATCACCAGGCTCCCCACGATACGATACTATTGCGATACTTAAGCCACAATACGATAGTATTGCGATTCTACGATATGCTAAATATTGCCATACGATATATTGCAATATTGCAAATCACATGGGGCATATCCATGTCTGTCTTCCCTTCCTGGTTAAAACATGTATTTGCAATATGAATAGTTTATGTAAATAACCCAATGTGTGTTCTTTGAACCTGAAAAGGAGATGGCATTGTTTGTGTTACTTTCATTGCAATTGTATATATGTCTTAACGTAACTTCCTGTTTTATATACGACCGTCTTTCGTGGGATATGCTACAGTTTATATAAAAATATATATATATAAAAATAAAAGTTTATATAATAAAATATCGAATCTTGGTATCCGTGTATCGATACAATATCGCCACACACACCATTTGGATCAAATATAAAATTCAGCCGAATTAGTGTTGATACTGCAAGGAGACGTATTGTGTGAAAATAAATGTAAGATGTTGTTTAATTGCTGATATATTTATGATCCACGTCACGTTTTCAGTGTTGGCGGCAGTTCTCCTGTTTGTCTAGAAGTCTTCTCAGCAGGGCTCTATAAGTAGAGAACTACGGCAGATCTGTAATATTTAATGCAGCCGAACCGTGTATTACAATGCCGTTATGTGATGACTTTCAAAGAGAAAAGCAAGAACACTCGGAATAAAGTATTATTTTCTTTTTTTAAAACGTTTTCAGATTTCACATCACATAAACACCATATCCCAGCATGCATTGCGGCTAAACCATCCAATCATCGAGCTGAGGATCTTGCCTATGTCTGTTTCCGGTTCCACATCCACACGCATGGATTAACATCGATTTAATATATTAATGTGGCCTTTGTTTCTGCTAAAAGAGGTGTCGACCAGCTGGGGCAACAAGAAAATCGGCGTAATCGAGTGTGACTATTACAAAGTAAATAATTATGTCGGGGTAGCATTTGCTTGGCATTTCCGGGTATTTCTCCACTGGTTAACATGGGTTAACAATACCGTGTAACTGTCACGTTTGAAGGGACGAAATCGTGACATCTTCACGTCTCCCAGCATGGTAAATCGTCACATGTTCAAGTCTTGCCGTGATATCGGCTTGGCCACGCAAGGTATCGTGATACTATGCTGTATCGATTATTCCCCCCACTCCTTTGAAGCACTAAGGGAAGCACAGAGGCTCAAATTAAATGTCCCTCTGTTCATTAACTATTATAATAATAATAATAATAATAATAATAATAATAATAAATCAACATACATATTAATAATAATACCTATGTTTCTAGGTGTCGTCATGGGAACTGAGAGTGTGAATGAACAGGAACATCTGGAGGATCATCTGGAGGATCATCTGGAGGATCATCGGAAGACACATCTGAAGGACTGTCTTCAGGACACAGACTACGATGTTCTCCTGAACACGGTGCAGAGCGGCCTTCCTCACATCAACTCCTCCCATCACGTGGTCATCGTCGGGGCCGGGGCTGCAGGACTGACGGCTGCAAAGCTGCTGCAGGACGCCGGGCACCAGGTGCACGCTCTAAATACACTTTATATACTATGTATCATGATCTAAGGACTTTAAAATAAGAGTTAAGGAGAAAAAAGTGCTTTATAAAATTATGTATCATGATTTAAAGGCTCTAAAATGAAATTTGGGTCGTGAAAATAAATGGCTTTTAAAACAAGGTGCATGCTCCAAATATACCTTTTAAACTATTTTTCATGACTTAAAGAATCTAGGATTTAACCTGTTAAGCCCGGGACAACATCTTGCAAGAAACAGCGTCTCAGGGCTTTTAAACATTTAAAAAACTATGAATGTGTCATACCCACTTAACGGGAAGAAACTCAGCTAACTGACGATATGAACCATTTTTAACGAAATAAAAACACAAATCTAACACCGAGCCTCTGAATTAGCACTAAGTGAAAGAGTGCTAACGCACTTAGCACATAACTCACTGTATAAATATTGTATACTTCACCGGATCTGCACAAACTACATATCATATGAAAGCTGAGATTCTACGGATTCCAATGGTATAAGTAGCATCACTGCCGCGACCAAATCTCGTGGCAGCGAAAGCCAGGAAAGACAACACACAACTTCACTTAATACGTCTTACCTTTGCTGTTGTTCTAATCAAAAGTTGTGTTCAAGGGCATTACAACGCATATAAACGCTGCTGAAGGTTAATCCAATCTCTCTGTGTCACTTTGAAATGATTACTAATAATCCATCATAACATTTATGTCAATAACCGGAGTTTTCATATATAGCTGCTATGAGAAACACGAGAGTGTATTAGAGTTTCCGGTTTTGGGCATGATGGCTGCGCTGCACCAATGGTAATGTTTAGATGAATTTAGGAAGTTCCCCTCGATTCTATTGGCTCTAACGTTTCAAAAGAGATGTCAATAATCAAAATCGACCAATGGTTTCCAGAGATATGGCAAATAAACCCAAATCCACCCAAATGACCCCAGAGGTGTTTTCTTTTTCTAAACCTCTCTAAAAAGGTCAAATGTCACTTGTTTTGCATCAATCTTGATACAGGGTACTTATCATATGTTTTAGTGTGGATTCATAAAGCTATACACTATAATTTACATTTGTGTACTATGTTCAATCTGAATGTACTTTGAAATAAAAACATCTATATTGATTCTGACTTGTCTACATCCAACTCACAGGTTTATCATTACTTTGAGAAAAAAGATTCTGGGAATGTCCTATTTGAGCCTGAAAACTGAAAAACAGGCTCAGGGCTTAACAGGTTAAGAAGAAAAAAAGTGCAAATTCTCAACATCTAAAGGCTCTAAAATAAAACGAGATTAATTAAATATACTTTATAAATCTATTTCTCATGATCTAAAGACTCTAAAATAAGATTTAATCAATTACATTTGCTTTAAAAAACAATTGATCATGATTTGAAGCTTTTCTTGTCAGATGCACAAGGAAACCCCCAAGGCTCCTTAAAGGATGCAACACACTGAAGACTGAATAAAGACTTAATTTAAAGGTTGTTTTTTGGGGGAAATCACACATTTAATGACTTTATTTTTATATGTACAAGGTAACCATAGTAGAGTCCAGTGAGCGTGTTGGAGGCCGGGTGCATACCCACAGGAACGAGGAGGAGGGATGGTTCGCTGAGCTTGGAGCCATGAGGATCCCCAGCTTTCACCGGTGAGTTCAGACAAGACAAGTTTGAAGAAATAAATCGTATTCGCCTTAAAGGTCTCCTATTAAGGTGAATATTATAGGTCTCAGATATATCAAAATGTATTAAAAACATGTCTCTGAAGTGTTTTGCTCAAAATACCAAACAAATCACCCATTCTAGCCTCAAACCCCTCTATTTCAGCTGTTACTAAAGTGCTGATTCTGGGTCTGTAGATTTAAAATCAAAACCACATCAAGCATTATTTCTGAAACAGTATGGAGCTCAAACTATTTCTCTCTCTCAGGTTTACCACAAGGTGAGTTCCTTTTTATTTCCTGCTTCTTTACACATGCTCTCTCCAGTACAGGTTAGCTCTGAGTGTTAGCAATGCTAATGTAAACACAGCCGCATATTACTTCCAGAATACGTCTCATTGTTTCTGACAGCAACTTTTCTGATTGGCCCGTGGGTATAAAGCCTGCCCACATTTTAGTAATGTCGTCATGACGCAGCAAATCTGGATCAGCTCCGTTGTTCTCGCTTTTTAGAGATGTGGGTACGGAGGAAAAGAGAGAAGGTTTTATTCTCTGACACTTTGTGAGTCTCCTGACACACCGGGGACACACCGGGGACACACCGGGGTCACACCGGGGACACACCGGGGTCACACCGGGGTCACACCGGGGACACACCGTGGACACACCGGGGACACACCGGTGGACACACCGGTGGACACATTTATGAATAAAAGACATTAAAAAGTGCATTTTAACATTAAATCTGAAAAATGTAAATGCGTCTGTTGGCAGCATCGTCCTCTGGTTTGCTAAAGAACTGGGGGTGAAGCTGAATCCATTCGTCATGGAGGACCTGAACACGTTCTACCTGGTGAATGGGCTGCTGAAGAAGACGTACGCTGTGAAGGCTGATCCAAACATCCTGGAGTATAACGTGTCGGAAGAGCGAGAGGGGGAAGTCTGCAGACCAGCTAATGCAGGGAGCTCTGCAGAAGGTACATTGTACATAAACACAATACAATGGAAAAAATACGAGTGCAATTGTATTAAGATATATAAAAGTAAAAAAACAATGGTAATAATAATGATAACAATTTCAATAATTTACCCAATATCCAAAAAAGAGAATATTCAATATTGAATAATTGCTACACAGATTGATTTTTAATTTATTATTGCTTTGTATTTCTCCTCACCCACAATATGCAGACAAATAACAAATAACAGCTGAGATGTTAATTATGTTCTCTCTAGGTGAAAGATGAAGTGGAGGCACATGGCTGGAAAACTGCGCTACAGAAGTACGACCACTACTCTGTGAAGGTAAATGTAATTCACCCAAAAATGTACAGTATTTCATGTACTTCACACGTTTTACGAGGGTAGGACAATTCAATTGTGTTTAGCTGTCAGACAGAATATGTAATGACTATATTGTAGAAACCCTCCCTGTGTTGTTTCCCAGGAGTATCTGAAGGCAGAAGGTGGCGTGAGTCTGGAGGCGATTAGGATGATCGGAGACTTACTGAACGAACAGAGCCTGATGCACCTCGCTCTGACCGAGATGATGTACCTCGAGAGCGACATCAACGACAACACCACGTAACGTTTTACTGTTTCCTGAATTCATTTACGGGTTAGAGCAGTGCAACATCCATCCAACCATCCATCTTCTCCCGCTTATCCGTAGTCGGGTCACGGAGGTAGCAGTTCCAACAGAGAGCCCCAAACTGTACTTTCCCTGGCCATATCAACCAGCTCTGACTGGGGGTACCCAAGGCGCTCCCAAGCCAGCGAAGAGATATAATCCCTCCACCTGGTCCTAGGTCTACCCCTCAGTCTCCTCCCAGCTGGACGTGCCTGGAACACCTCCCCAGGGAGGCGCCCAGGTGGCATCCTTACTAGGTGCCCGAACCACCTCAACTGGCTCATTTCGATGCGAAGGAGGAGCGGTTCAACTCCGAGTCCCGCCCGGATGACTGAACTTCTCACCTTATCCCTAAGAGAGACGCCAGCCACCCGGCGGAGAAAACCCATCTCGGCTGCTTGTAGGATTACAACTACTTGGAGTGGACAGTCCATCGGTTTCCTGCTGAGAACCATGGCCTCAGATATGGAGGTGTTGATCCTCATCCCAGCCGCTTCACGCTGGGTTGCGAACCAATCCAGTGAGAGCTGAAGGTCACAGACCGATGAAGCCTTTAGAACCACATCATCTGCAAATAGCAGTGGTTCAATCCTTAGTCCACCGAACTGCAGACCCCCTCCCCCATGACTACGCCTCGAAATTCTATCCATGTATATTACAAACAGGATTGGTGACAAAGCGCAGCCCTGGCGGATGCCAACCCTCACCTTAAATGGGTCCGACTTACTGCAGAGGACCCGGAAACACAGCTCTCGCTTTGGGAGTACAGAGATTGGATGGCCCTGAGTAGAGACCCCCTCACCCCATACTCCTGCAGCACCTCCCACAGTAACTCCCTGAGAACCCGGTCATACGCCTTCTCCAAGTCTACAAAACACATGTAGACGGGATAAGCATACTCCCAGGCCCCCTCCAGGATCCTTGCGAGAGGAAAAAGCAGATCCGTTGTTCCACGACCAGGACGGAAGGTCTTTGCCACAGTGGAGTTGTTTGACAACCTCAGTGACCTCCCACAGGGAGATTGGCGTTGATCCCCCGTCAAACTCCAGCTCTGCCTCTACCATAGAGGGCGGAGTTGTCGGGTTCAGGAGTTCCTCAAAGTGTTCCTTCCAACGCTCTAACACTCCATCAGTTGAGGTCAATAACGTCCCATCCTTACTGTACACAGCTTGGATGGTTCCCTGCTTCCCTCTCCTGATGTGTCGGACAGTTTTCCAGAACAACTTTGGTGCCGCCCGCAAGTCCTTTTCCATGTCTTCTTTGAACTTCTCCCACACCCGCTGCTTTGCATTGGCCACGGCCGTTTGGGCTTACCAGGTCTGTCCAGAGACTTCCCCCCCCCACTCGACCCAACTCACCACCAGATGGTGATCAATTGACAACTCCACCCCTCTCTTTACCCGAGTGTCCAAAACATACGGCCTCAGGTCCGATGATACGATAACGAAATCGATCATGGACCTTCTGCCTAGGGTGCTCTGGTACCACGTACACTTATGAGCATCCTTATGTTCGAACATGGTGTTTTTTATGGCCAATCCATGACTAGCACAGAAGTCCAGTAACAAACCACCACTCCGGTTCAGATCAGGGGGGCCGTTCCTCCCAATCACGCCCCTCCAAGTGTCTCCATCATTGCCCACATGTGCGTTGAAGTCTCCCAGCAAGACTAAGGAGTCCCCTTCAGGAGCCCCATACAGGACTCTTTCCAGGGTCTCCAAGAAGGCCGTATACTCTGAACTGCTGTTGGGTGCATAAGCACACACAACAGTCAGAGTTTTCCCCCCCATAACCCGCAGGCGTAGGGTTATGGGTTAGGGTTACCCTCTCGTCCACTGGGGTAAAATCCAACAAAAAAGCACCCAACCGGGGGCTTGTGAGTATCCCAACACCCGCCCGGCGCCTCACACCTCGGGCAACTCCGGAGAAGAATAGAGTCCAACCCCTATCCAGAAGTAAGGTTCCAGAGCCGACGCTGTGCGTAGAGGTGAGCCCAACCAGATCCAACTGGTAACGCTCCACCTCCCGCACAAGCTCCGGCTCCTTCCCCCCCAGAGAGGTGACGTTTCACGTCCCCAAAGCCAGCTTCTGTCGCCCGGGTCTGGTCCGTCGAGACCCTCTGCTTTCACTGCCACCCTTCTGGCAGCGCACCCGACCCCATCGCTGTTTCCCGTAGGTGGTGGGCCCGCGGGACGGAGAAGCGGAGGTGTTGCCCACGTTGCCTTTTCGGGCTGTGCCCGGCCGGGCTCCGTGCTAAGACCTGCCACTAGACGCGTCCTCCTTCTGGGCCTGGCTCCAGAAGGGTACCCCGGGCTTCCTCCGGGCCGGGTATCCTCACTTTGTGTGTCATCTTTCATGAGGTCTTTTGAACCAATCTTAGTCTGACCCTTTGCCTGAGACCAATTTGCCATGGGAGACCCTACTAGGAACACAAGGTTCCAGACAACACAGCCCCCAGGTTCATCATCGGTGGTGACGTGAAGTCATGTGACCGTGCTGTAGTTCCTTTATAGCCCTACATTAGCCACCTTTAGCTTAGCGGTGGTAATGTGAAGTCATGTGACCGTGCTGCAGTTTTTTTATAGCCCAACATTATCTTTTTACTTACTTACTTACTGGAGGTCCAGACTTAATCAACATGTGTTTAATTGCCTATCCAACGGCACTCATATATAGATACCTGGAGGGCATCTATCACATATTACTTACATGTGTGGCTGATACAAGGAGACTAAAAATGTTTTCTCTTACAGGTACTATGAGGTGACGGGCGGGTCTGATCTGCTAACTGATGCTTTCCTCAATGTCCTCCACGTCCCAATCCTCCTCAACTCTAAGGTCAAACGTATCCGCCAATCAGAGCGAGGGGTCATCGTGTCCTATCAGACCGATCGAGAACTTCCTCTTACTGACCTTCATGCTGACGTGGTCCTGGTGACCACCACGGCCAAAGCTGCCCTTTTCCTGGACTTTGATCCGCCTCTGTCCATTACAAAGATGGAAGTCCTGAGGGCCGTCCACTACGAAAGCTCCACTAAGATCATCCTCACTTTTAAAGAGAAGTTCTGGTTGGAGGACGGCATCCAAGGCGGGAAGAGCATCACCAACGGTCCTTCTCGGTTCATCTACTACCCGAGTCACAGTTTCCCGAACAATAAGACCATCGGGGTTCTGCTGGCTTCCTACACCTGGTCCGACGACTCCCTCCTCTTCCTGGGAGCGAGCGACGAAGACCTCAAGGTCTGTAAAGTGTCCCGATAAACATTCCTGTTTGTCATCTTGCAATATACTTATTTATATAAATAGTTATCACCGCAATAAACCGTATTAGTATAGTTTATAAAAAAACACAATGAAATAAGTCGTAAAAACTCAATAAATAATACATTATGTTTGGAAAAAAAGTCACAATATAAATTGTTAAAAAAAAGTATATTGTCAGCGTAATTATTTTTTTATATTATTTATCGAAATAGTTATATATTCTATTGACATGTATATAGACTTTTTGCACTACTTTTTATTTTGTGTTTTATTATAAATGTTGCATTGTTGGAGGAGCTCAGGTCAGAATAATTGTATTGTAATTTCTACACTGCAGCTTTGAGCATATGACAATAAAACCTTTGAATCTTTGAAAAAGGAGCTGGCGCTGAGAGACTTGGAGCAGATCCACGGGAAGAAAGTGTGGTCTCTTTGCACCGGGGTGGTGGTGAAGAAGTGGAGCGCCGATCCTCACAGCCGGGGCGCCTTTGCTATCTTCACTCCCTACCAGCATATAGACTACTACGCCGAGGAGCTGTTCAGAAAGGAAGACAGGGTGCACTTTGCCGGGGAACACACCGCCTTCCCTCATGCCTGGATCGAGACGGCCATGAAGTCCGCGATCAGGGCGGCTACAAATATTAACAAAGAGGCAGCGAAAACTCAACAGCAGGATGAGGTGTAGCATCTTAAATCCTGCAAAGTTTTAGATGAGTGATGCAATAGCAGAAAAAACTAAAGTAAGAGTAGAAGTACTCAGATCTTGTACTTGAGCAAAAGTAGAAGTACTCAGATCTTGTACTTACCGTAGTTAAAGTAGAAGTACCAGAGTGTAGGAATACTCTGTTACAGTAAAAGTCCTGCATTCAAAATGTTCCTCGAGTGAAAGTAGAAAAGTATTCTCATCAAAATATAGTGAAAGTAGCGACAGTAAAAGTAGTCGTTGTGTAGATTGATCCATTTCAGAATAATATATATGATATGTTTTATAATGATTGATCATGAAAGTGTTCTCAAAGCTTGTAAAGGTGCAGCTAGTTTGAAGGACTTTGTATACTGCAGGGTAGCTTGTGAATTAAAAAATAAATTGTACTTAGGTACAGTACTTTGTTACTTAGTACACCACTAATAACTAATTATATCCTTTAATTCAACAGTCATTTTAACAGTTTGAAATACAGGTACAATCATAAGATAATATGGAGATATTATAGAGGACATTTGCGAATTGAAGAGAGTTTGTATATTATGCAGTAACTAGCTGAAAACACTTAACAAACCAAAAAACCTTAAAACAAATCTGAATCTAACAAAATGATCCCAAAGCATGAATTATGTGTCTTCACTCTTAACATCAGTAACAAATGTGTAAGATATAATAAATATGGTGCAAGGATGTCATATTTCTATGTTTGACCCTGAAGGCTGGTTTCCTGTACAAAAAGCCTATGGGATTTCTCCATGTGATTTTTGATTATTAAAGAAATTACAAACAAACGTTTATGATTCTTGGTTTTGTTCAGCAGGGTAATCTCCACATATTAACACCACCAAGTGAAAAGCTGTGACCGTGCTGTAATTCCTTTATAGCCTAACGTTATCTTTATTTCTGTTTGTTATTTGTTGTGTAACATTTCATATAATCAATCAAATCATATACATAGATTATGTGTTATAGTCTGATTGCCCTTTACTCGGTTAAATTGTAGTTTTAGTCCTATGTGTGTTTAACAGGGACATGTTTGACCTTTCAGGAAGGGCAAATGGTTAAGAACTCATGGGTTTCTTATCATTAAGTGGGTAAGCATCATTAATAGGTTGTTACATTTTAAGAAGTCCTGAGATGCTGTTTCTTGCAAGATGTCCCACCGGCGGGAAAATCGGGCTTTACAGGTTAACAAGGTGGCTGCTAACGTTAGCTTAAAGCTTATTGCAGTGCTGCCGCCACCCTCTCGTCTCCAACGCGGGACGATTACACATAAATCTTCAGCAGGGTGTCACAGTGTTGTCGCCAATCTTATTGTAAAGTTTCACAGCTTTTTTACAGCGGAATCCAGTTTGTTAATGTTCAGTAGCCAACAGCTATCATAGCATAAACTGCTAACCACTAACGTTTGGCTAACTTGCTTGTTAGCTCTGCTCTATATATTACAAACTAACATGACTAGCTAATGTAACAGTGTGTGAACTAAAATAGTTGTTGTATTACTACATCATACATGCTTGGTCCACATCTCTGCTACAATTATTATTTTTAACAAAATTATCATTAGAGTATCTTAATTTTTTTGCATTTCTATCACACTTGGCATAAACTATTTTAGTTCATCAATTAGAACAGGAGAATTAAAATAATGATTTGTGGTAATCAAAAACAATGTATTTAAAGAAACACTTAGCCATGCATGAAATAAGATAGGAAAATAATACGGGTAATTGTTTACTCATGTTATGCCTTAGAAGTGTAGTGATACAAACATGAATTAAAATTAGACTTGGTTTTGATCAAAAACAAGTTAATTGAGGAATACCTGGAATCCTGGAAGTAATTTATTGCAAAGATATTTACAATTAAAACTAATTCGGGTCACTTTTGAAGCATGTTGGTTGTATGTTGTGTAACAAAGGGTTACCATGACAGCTGTGATGTTCACTCTTTTGACAGAGCACCAGTGGACAGTGAAGACTATGGAAGAGAAGATGTGATGGCTTTGTGTGGAAAGCTGCTGACGCCAGCCTGTGTCCCTCTCATCAGTCTCTCCAAGCAGCACCCAGCTATTATTCCATCTTGCAGATGAAAATACTTTGATATGTGAGTAATAACTAACTTGTGTCTAACATAATATTGAATATCAGTGTTTCCCCTAGGTTTACTGCTGATATATTCTTTAAATCCTCTGGAGCAGAGAGAGGAGCTGTGGATTCTTGTTATTGATTAATGCATCAGTGTTTCTTAGGGTCAAAAACATTAAACTCAACTTAAAATGAAAGCGTTTAGTTTATTTAATAAAAGAGCTCATGTTCAATGTGAAAAGTGACTGTAGATATAGATGAGTTGCAATTTGGTGCTATATATTTAAAAAAAATTATAATTAAAAAAGATATGTATAATTTTTTTTTTAAACACCTTGAATTTCAGGGGGGGGCGCGGAGCTCGTTGGCGGGGCGCAGCTCCCCTCCAAGACAATGCTAGGGGAAGCAATGAACGTGGTTTAGTAAAGTATTTAAAAATACCCCACATTGTACATGTACAGGACAATCAGACCTTGTTCAACAAAGATCATCAGACAATTGTTTTGTCTTTGAGGTACAGCCGCAGCAGAGAGTCTGAGTTTGAAGAAAACCCTACAATTTTATTTAGTGTTGTTTAATCAATCAATATTTACTGGTCTTACATTTCCTTACCTGAAGATGAAATATAGATTCAGCGATATGTACCATTTAAGGAAATAGACTGTTAGTGGTATTGACCGAAGCTCTGCAGCTGTAGCTAGGCTAATGAAAACTCAAGTGCTCAATTGGTTGGTTTTTCTTTTTTATTAAGAATTGACCAAACATATCTTCTTCTTTGAAATCCCAGTTGTACTTTGCACTAATTAGAGGGTTATTGAGGAAAAACTCTCAACTAATGGCTTATTACTTGTAGAATATGGTCATGCAGAATAAGGCATTAATAAGTGTTTTATAATGACGAATAAAGAGCCAATATACTGCTAATATGCATGTTAATTAACAACTAGTTGATGGTTAATTTGTGTACCTTAATATAAAGTGTCACCAAAATGTGTTATGAGGAAAAAGTCAAAATCATGAGAAAGGTAAGTATTATGAAAAGATATACAATATTACGAAAAAAGTCAAAATAATTAGTCCGAATTCCGAAAATAATCAATTACATCTGCAAAATGTGAAAAATCAGATAAAAAAAATCTGAGGAAAATGTGGAGAAAAGTCCAATTTAAATTAAATTCAGAAATAAATTCAAAAATAAAAAAATATTGAGAAAGTCAAAATTCAGAAACAAGGTCACATTTCTTATTTGAAATAAAAGAAAACATAATCAAATTAGATTAAGTATGATTTGGTCATATGCAATGAAATAGACTTGTCTCGATGGTCTCACACTGACTCTTTGTCTCTCGCTGTATATTTTAGGAACGGAGAAGAAGAAAGCAAACCGAACCTCACATCTGTGACCAGTGTAACAAATCCTTCTCAACATCTAATACTTTAAAGATTCATCAGCGCATTCACACTGGAGAGAAACCGTACAGCTGTGACCATTATCTCATTAAATATGCACATATTTTAACACATTTCAGGAATCGAAATCTGAACTTTGGATAAAGCCAGATTAAAAATTATTGTTTCATTTTGTAGTCATATTAGTATCTAAGGCTTTTACAGAAGGGATATTGGATACCTCTTTTTATCACTCCATAAATCAGAAAATACTGTCAACAGCCCTAACATATCCATTTCCGCCATGTTTTTAGATGTACAATGTTGTATAATTCAGGCTATGAATTATATATGAACAAACCCTTCTGTACAAGCCTTCATAATATTTATAGGAATATAACTGGAAGGTTTGGTGTCTCTACGTGCTACTGAAGTTGAAATTTCGAACTCAGAGTAGGAGAAAAAACTCATTTTGAGAAAACGACCTTTAAAGATTGCAGTGAGGCGCTAGCTAAACCCTCCTGTTCTTTGGATGACTGACGCACTCCGTGAAAGTATTTCATGTTCGGGGTCATTTGTTTTTTGTATAACCTTGCTTCGTGCAAGTGACAATTGTTGTCGTCTTCTCTGTGAACGTTTTTTTCCCCGTTCTTTTGCCATTTTGAGACCAGGAACTGTTTTAGCACACCACGTGACGCATCTGAATGAATCACGTTGTCAGAAATTGACACCAGCCAATGAAATTTCGTTTCTTGGTTTAAGACCCCTTTGTGCTTTCACGATTGGTTGCTGATACAAAGGAAATGACCATATTTGGATCCAATGAGATTGTGCAGGAGAGTTGGAGCTTTCCAACAATATCTCTGTTGACATGGTGCACACAGCGGTAGCGGTACTTTATGTTACGTTAGAATGCTAACTCTTGGTGAATTTAGGAGAAATCTACAGACCCAAATAGACAAACTATAGTAAAATAAACACTTAAATGTGTATTTTGTACGTTTTCCCTCCAAAAGCCTGAAAGAAAACATGTTATAGAATCAAAATAGCACAAAATCTCAAAATTGACCAGTACTTGAAAAACGATGTTTTTGCCTGCCGTGTCTCGCCTTAAACTCACAACCCATCATCATATTCACACTGGAGAGAAACCATACAGCTGTGAAGAGTGTGGGGAAATGTGCAATACATCAGGTGATCTCCAAAAACATTGTCGTATTCACACTGGAGAGAAATCTCACATCTGTGACCAGTGTAACAAATCGTTCTCAACATCTAATACTTTAAAGATTCATCAGCGCATTCACACTGGAGAGAAACCGTACAGCTGTGACCAGTGTGGGAAAACCTTTGCTCGGAAAGGTCACCTTTCATCTCATCAGCGCATTCATACTGGAGAGAAATCATACAGTTGTGACTTGTGTGGGAATACGTTTTCTCAACAATATCACCTTCAAACCCACCAACGAATCCACACTGGAGAAAAACCATTCAGCTGTGACAAGTGTGACAAGTCATTCACTACATCAAGTCATTTTAAGAGCCATCATCGTATTCACACAGGAGAGAAACCATACTGGTGTGAAGAGTGTGGGAAAACATTCACTACATCAAATGAACTCACAATCCATCATCGTGTTCACACAGGAGAGAAACCATTCAGCTGTAACCAGTGTGACAAGTCATTCACTACATCAAGTCATCTTAAGAGCCATCATCGTATTCACACAGGAGAGAACCCATACCAGTGTGAAGAGTGTGGGAAAACGTTTACTCAATCAGGTAATCTCACAATCCATCATCGTATTCACAGAGGAGAGAAATCATACTGGTGTGAAGAGTGTGGGAAAAAATTCACTACATCAAATGAACTCACAATCCATCATCGTGTTCACACAGGAGAGAAACCATACTGGTGTGAACAATGTGGGAATAGTTTATTCAGAATAGTTCCCTTAGATCCCACCTGCGCACTCGCCATCTGATACTTTGTTGAGTCAAGCTAGCATTCCCCCTGTTTTTTCCAAATGTAAAGCTGACCAACAGTGACTTAAAATTCTAATAAACATGTTTTTTATGGACTACATTTTTTATTTACAAATTATATTCAAAACACTAAGACACATTAGGTATGAGAAGTAACAAGATACATTTGTGACGTTCTTGTTTTGTTGGAACAAACCTTGTTCGAATGAAACTCTGATATAATATCATCTCATGTTCATTATTTGACTTCATTGTGATGCCCGTTAGTATTCTGTGTTCTCAGTAAATGTGATTCTTGCTGCTGTAATAATCTGAGCTGTAAACTTAAAACTTTTTTTCTATTTTCTCATTAAATTTGTCGACGCAAAGAGACTCTTTGACTCATCATTAGAAACTGTTTACGGTTTTATAATTACTCACAATCACTTTGAATTCGGATTTTTATGAATGGTCTTTTTTTTTACTGCTGCTAGAATGAGTAAAAGAAGACATTGGTGTTCAATCGGAATCTCATCATGTTTCATCTTCATGTTAATTTTCAGTGAGCATGTTTTATTTTACATTCATATTCTCTGTTTCTATTGCTCATTACTGAATGTTTTTATACTGTTGGGGTTTTTCATTCCTGCATGTCGCCCATAAAATGGTTTGGCACATTTCAAGCTAAAGTATCTGCAAGATTAGTCTGGGGGGGGTTGTCTCAGGAGAGGATAGGAGATAAAGGGGGGACAAAACCATTGAAGTATAAGGTTTCACATTAAGTCTTACATAAGAATTACTTCACATTTACATTTCTAAATGCATGCTCCATACATCCGAGACCCTCAGATCACACGTCTCTCCCCAAGGAGGAGAGGGTCTGCAGGAAGTGGGAAGGGGTCTGAATGTGGGTTATATTTAGGGTTAGAGCTGCAGAGCAAATTAGTTTTTTTCTCTTAGAAATTTTACTTTTTTCAGAATTTGTACTTCAGAATCTGTACTTCAGAATCAGAAATGACTTTTTATCAGTATTGTATTTATTTTCAGAATGTTATACTGGTGTGAAGAGTGTGGGAACACGTTCATTAGATCAGATAAACTTAAAACACATCATCCTATTCACACGGGAGATAAACCATACTGGTGTGCAGAGTGTGGGAAAACCTTTTCTAGAGGTAGTAATCCATGAGTGCTCACATTGCCGCTCTGAGAGCCAAGCTAGCTGTTTCCTCCATCCTGATGTCCTGAGAGCTGTATTGTTTATATTTTAACAGTCTTTGTAAATGGAAATCGACCAACAGTTATTACCTTTTCTAACCAGCATTCACACAAGGCCACAGAGATGCTGCTTCTTCGTGATTTAATTCATGTTTGTAATAGTTACTGATCTATAAGAAATGTTCTACTAAGCTGTGTTTCAACCATGGTTTTCTTATAGCCTTGTTATGCTTCAGTACTTTTTTTTCCTTTTTTAACATATTCAATTGTCCCGGGTTTAAACTTCTAGCCTTGTTAAGCTGGATTGAAGGGATTTGTTTTACTGTTCATTAATCTTCTGAGTAGTTTCTCTAATCATATATTAAAGACCCAGTCACCACCATTAAAGGAAGAAGGACCCCAGATCATAATGGATTCTCCTAAAGTTGGAAGCCTTCAGGACAATCCATGTCACAAAACCTTCTTCCAGCATTCCAGACGGGCAAGTTGGGAAAGACGTGGCATTCGAATACTTTTTTTTGTTCTATAAGCTGAATCAGGTTTATTACCAGGTAGGTTGACACATATGATGAATTTGACTTGATGTCTTGGTGCATACATTTAAAGTAAAACATTTGGACTACCTATGTTGCAAATGTATTATCTTTTCAATTTACACACGGCATCTATTGCACGTCTGTCCGTCCTGGGAGAGGGATCCCTCCTCTGTTGCTCTCCCTGAGGTTTCTCCCATTTTTCCCTTTAAAACTGGGTTTTCTTTGGAAGTTTTTCCTTGTACGATGTGAGGGTCTAAGGACAGAGGGTGTCGTATTGTCATACTGATATTCTGTACACACTGTGAAGACCACTGAGACAAATGTAACATTTGTGATATTGGGCTATATAAATAAACATTGATTGATTGATTGAAGTAAAACAGAAATTAAAAACACATATAGAGAACTATTTTGGTTATTGGGCTGCAGTCAGCATCCTTGACGGCCTTAATATGGGGTAGGGTTAGCCTGTGTCTTTACGGAAAGCCCATAGGATCATTTTTTGCAGTGTAAATGTTTTTGGGGTCTTGACTTTTATGTCCTGTAACCTTCAGGATATTTTAAGAAATGTAAAATGACCGTCTTCCTCAGAATCAGATCAAAAATCAGAAACAGGTTTATTGCCAGGTCGGTTCGTACATACTAGGAATTTGACTTTATGTCATGGTGCATACCAGTGTTGTAGTCAAGTCACCAATTCACGAGTCCAAGTCACCCTCAAGTCACCACTCTTCGAGTCCGAGTCCAAGTCCGAGTCACCAAGGGAGAGTCGTAGTCGAGTCCGAGTCCAAGTCCGAGTCACCCAAGGAGTGTCCAAGTCGAGTCCGAGTCCGAGTCATCATTACCTGTGTTCGAGTCCGAGTCCAATTCCGAGTCACTTAAGAAGAGTCCAAGTCAAGTCCGAGTCACAAGTCTTCATGTATTAATCTTCGTGGATATATGTTTTGAAATGTAGCTGCTCCTCTACATTGCTGTTATCCTGTCTATTGAACTGCTGTGAAGCGAGTTTGGCTACAATTCTTGTAATAGCTGCTATACAAATATAAAGCTTATTTCTAATATTAATATTATTATTATATATAAATAAACTATATTTAAAATGAGTTACCTTTTAGAGAAGTGATTATATTTGTATGCCAATATTTTTCTATGGTAAAGTTTTCGTTTTGCACTTTTATTTTGATAGTAATAAGATCGGGACTCTTATTTTGAAGGAACTTTTACGGGTTAAATCAGTTTACAGATAAAGATTTATCCCCAGAAAGCACATGGCTACATTCTGCATGTTAAGTAGCCATGTGCTTTCGTTATCAGCTGAATCTTTATTTATTGATTAGATCACGTTACTCTGATGATAGTGTTCAAGACAGCCTATATGTCTGAACTCGATCCTTAGAGTAATGTGTTACGGAGCCTTCTCTTCTATATTGTTTCCACATAACGAGCATTTTGCGCTGCTCTTTTCCAATGTGGAAGCAGAATGTGTGAAAGCATACAGCACGATGCGGGGTGTGTCTGTAGACATCTCTAGACTGGAATAGCGGGGCCCAGTAAGTGAACTCGCCATACAGGATAGAGGACATCAGACTCCAGAGAAAATGTGCTCGAGTCCGAGTCCAAGTCGGAGCGTCAATGTACGAGTCGAGTCCGAGTCATCGTGGGGGGGGGAATTCACGAGTCTGAGTCCGAGTCCAAGTCATCCTGTGCGAGAATTCACGAGTCCAAGTCCGAGTCGCGTCAATCAGTGCGCGAGTCCGAGTCGAGTCACGAGTCCCGAAAATCGGCACTCAAGTCCGACTCGAGTCCGAGTCCAGGACTCGAGTACTCCATCTCTGGTGCATACATAAAATAATTCCTGTGTCCAACCTCGGCAGCGATGGCAGGTTTATCAACAATTGTGCCACGTTCAAAGACAGAAAGCCTTGTTGCAATCAGGAGGTCATGACAGTTTGAATGCCGGACATGAAAGCCAGATTTCTGCTCATATATTGACTTTTTAAGGGTATGGTCTTATACTTTTTATCAGCAGTTTTCCATATATTGCCTACTACTACATGTGTTGCATTTTTCAGCAGTTTTTACAATCATTGTATTTAAGTAGCCTAGTTTTTGTTCTTCCTATGAATGTGGCAGAGTAACTATGTTTTTGTCCTTATTTTAAATTCTCTATTTTCACATTTATATTGTTTTCTCATGACTGCGTGATTTTTGCCGTCTGCTTTAATATCTGACGCTGTGCACATGTAACTTCTTTTGAATTTGTTCATTAAATGTTTCAACATAGAGATGCTTTGACTCGTAATTCTTAACCATGAATCAATGTTTTTTTTGAGCTGTTATGGATTTTCAATAGAACAAATAAAGTTAATTCTCATCAGGGCTGCAAACTGTTTTACTTTTCATAATTGTAGAATCACAAACTTTACTTTTACTATTCAAGTTTATTTAACAGTTTAAACATGTTTTGAGGTGAACAAACCTGACTTTATTTTGCTGCCACTGCTTTTATATTTTACTAAACTACTCTTTTATAATGTTAAATAATCTGTGACTCTGAGCTGCAGAAACAAGACAAAGACTTCCTCCATCCTCTCAGCTGATTTCTATAAAGATGGCCGATACATCAGGAGCAGCCATCAGAGTCACAGATTCTCCCTCCATCACAGGAAGCACAGGACTCTCCAGGATCACAGAGCCACCTGAACAACACCGGGATCAAATGTTTAGTCTTATCTGGGGTTATTTATAATAAAGAATAGGAGATTATCCCAAGTTCCCATCAGCAAAAACATGTGGGTTTGCTATCCTGGCTCCAAGATGGTGGAATGAGCTCCCATTGACATCAGGACAGCAGAAAGCTTACACACCTTCCGACGCAGACTGAAAACACATCTCTTTCGACTCCACCTCGAGCGATAGAATTACTAACAAAGAACTGCTAACTGAGCACTTATATACTAATAAAGGACAGGCTTATCTAAAGCCAGTTGAGTAACACTTGAAATGTTTGGCTCTATGAAACCTGATGTACTTATATGATTCTGTTTTCCTCAAGGTTGTGTCTTCCTGGTCGAATGTACTTATTGTAAGTCGCTTTGGATAAAAGCGTCAGCTAAATGCAATGTGACAGAAGGAAGAAATGCCATCCTGAATATTCAGTGAATGTAAAATGTGGCATCATACACATACTGAATGAAAATATCAGAAATAAACAGAACTACATGATCAATACATCAGAAATTAAATAGTAACATAGAGTAGTGTATCGTCTGAATAGATATTGATATTGTTTAATATTCCCTGATTTGATCATTTAATTGATAAATTCAGTTTTTTCTTTTTTCTAAAATGTTCAGATACAAAATTGTTTCATCTTTGAAAACTGTGTTCAGCGTTAATGATCAGATCACGACTTGACTTGTTCAGAAGACATTTGCTCCTCCCCATACACCTTTTTTCCAGACCCAGAGCCGTCTTGAGTCTTTCTTCGCTGCCTCTGTGATGTTCTTGGTGGCTTTCCTCCTCTTCATTCCAGTCATGCCCAGTGCAAGAGCTTTGTAGAGTGATTGCCCCACAGTCCATGTACAGCACAACTTTTCTGGCCCGAGTGACATTGAACTCCTCCACCAGGGACTTCAGGTGCAGCTGGTGCTTCAGCATCCTTGGGGGTATTTTCTATCAGTTGATCTGTAGCTTGGTTGGTTTCCTCCTCTCAGAGGATGTGGTTTGGGTTTCCAACGCGTCCTCCCATGATGCAGTCTTTCCAAGATGTCCTCTGTTTGTCCAATCACACAATAAAAGAAAGCCTGGCAGATTTGATCAAACCTGAGATATCCTGCCCCTTGCAGTAAAAGATCAGGCCTCTCATCTTCATCATTGAACATTTGCTTTTCAACTGAACACATTTTATTGCATTGTATTATTTTATAACCTAGCAAGTGAGAGCAAAGTCCAGATGTTTATGAACGGAGACGCTCAAAGTGTAAGTCGGAAACAATATGGTGAATACACATGGACTAACATTTAATCTATTATACTGCTTTTGCAAGACATGTCTCTTGCTGAGACAGTTGCACTGACAGTTGCAAAAAAGAATATCAAAATATTGGGTTCTAAGAACTTTGATTTAAGAAATGATTTGGGTGGTCATTTGCCTGATTTTGCATGAGCCTGTTAATGATTTACAGACGTTGAGCCTGTTAATGATTTACAGACGTTGAGACGGAGACAAGCAACACCCAACAGGTACGTGGTCGTCGTCTAACACAAGATTAAAAGATTATTAAACTTGTTTTGAAAGTGGGTCTGCATTATGAGTTACGGTCAACCAAAACTTTAGAGAAGAACAGATAACAAAATGTGTTTTGTGTCAGAGTGAAAACGTTGTGCAGATTCAAACTGCATTTCAACTGTACGTTGATTATAATTGCATTGATTTACAATGTATACAGTATTCACATTGTTGAATATAATAGTCTATAGAACCTATAGACCCATATTTACAGATAGACTGTTAGTCTAACAATAAACCCAACAGGTGTAGTCTTATTCATTTGTGTGTAGTTATTGGTAGAGCACAGAAGATGGCAGCAAAGTTTTCTTTTCATTTATTGGAGCTTCCAGCACTAGTACTGTTCAAACGATTATAACTAATGCCTTTAGTTTGACTACTCTCTTTTTCCCTGGAAGTTAACACAGCTTGTATCTGTTTTCTGTTCATTTCCAGCGCTCCATGAACACCACCGAAGCAGACTCTGAAAAATGTGATTTGGAAAACCCTTTTAGTTTCTCTCCTTTTACTGTTAATGTTGTTCATGAAGCCTTAACCAAGTTAGATCCTAAGAAACCGGCTGGCCCGGACAACGTAGAACCTTTCTTTTTAAAGATAGCTGCCGATTGTATTGCACCACCTCTTACTTCTCTTTTTAACCTCTCCCTCAGCACAAATGCAATTCCAAAGATATGGAAGTCAGCTTTTGTCCTGCCTTTACTAAAAGGTGGGGAGGCCAATTTATTAAATAATTATAGGCCCGTCTCTAAATTGTCAGTTCTTGCTATGGTTCTTGAACGCCTGGTGAGTGAACAGGTAAATGTGTTTGTATGTAACAATGACATCCTGTGTAAACATCAGTCAGGCTTCAGAAAGCAACACAGCACCATCACTGCCACAATGAAAGTAGTAAATGATATTGCAGATATCTTAGACAAAAAGTTGTGCAGCTCTGTTTATTGATCTTTCCAAAGCGTTCGATACCGTTGATCATCATATCTTAAAGCAGAGGCTACTCAGTATTGGCATATCCAGCCATGCAGTGGGTGGTTTGTGAACTACCTCTCTGAAAGGTCCCATGTTCACTTTGATGGGCTGTCTTCTGAGTGGTTAAACAATGCTAATGGTGTTCCTCAAGGTTCTATTTTAGGTCCACTTTTATTCTCCATCTACATCAAAAGCTTCGGTCAACAAGTGGATGGAGCAACTTCATTTTTTTGCGGACGATACCGTGATTTATTGTGCAGGTCCCTCCATTGAGGAGGCTGTTGTTAAATTGCAGGTTGTTTTTAATATTATAGAGACGCAGCTCGCGGAGCTTAAACTTATTTTAAATGTTGATAAAACTAAAGTAATGCTTTTTTCAAAAGTCAAAAAGACACCGGAGACCACTTGGGATATTGTTAGTACGCAAGGACCTGAGTACCTGAAGTGGTTACCTGTTATAATTACCTTGGTATCTGGCTTGATGATTGTCTCTCTTTTAAACTTCATGTCAATAACCTGCTTAAAAAGCTGAGGGTTAGACTAGGTTTCGTTTTCAGGAACAAGTCCTGTTTCTCGCTTGAGGCCAGGAAAAGGCTCTGTGACCTTTTTACCTGTGCTGGACTATGGGGATCTGGTCTATATGAATGCACCTGCCCATTACCTAATCAAGTTAGATGCCGCGTACCACAGTGCACTGAGATGTGTGACTAACTGTAAAGTATTAACTCATCACTGTACCCTGTATGCCAAGGCAGGTCTGCCTTCACTAACTGTACGGAGGCTCAGTCACTGGTACATTGTCATCTAATCACCAACTGTTCAGCTACATTTAGCCTGAAAAGTTTTATGTGCTCCGATCCCTTCCTAAAGTTCCTCTAATTCTCTTTCATCACATCTTAACACACGTTTCATTTCACACAGAGACAAAGAGAAAGCATTCAGATGATGGTCAGTTTCTCAATGACGGAGAAAGAGGACAGCTGATGAAACCTGACGCTGTGCAGATGGAGGCTTTGAAGGGAAACATCGGAAAGAAGAGCAAAAAGGTAAGTAGAGAAACAACAACATGAAAAGTGAAGTCTGAGCAAGAAGCACAGAAGACTTTCACATCAAGATACAGGATCTGCCAGAAATGCATGAAAACAGGTGTCATTGTGTGGCACCTTAAGAAATGATCATTAAAGAAACGTGACTGTTCCTCTCATAGAAAAATCAATCTGAGCTGTTCTTTCAGGTTGCATCTAAAGAGTCTGAGCTGCAGGATCTCCATGCAGAGAAACAGAGGAACGAGAAGGAGCTGCAGAGCCTGAAGGGAGATCTGGAGAACAAGAACAGAGAGGTTCACGTCTTCATCTTTGAACTTTATTTTTCATGTGAATAGAGAGAGAGACATTGGGTTCATTGACCCCTCTCATGTGATCATCTGTAAACCTGCAGACAGTCAGGAAGCTGTTAGAGAAACTCAATCATCACCATGTTTAGGACCCACTGCACTGAAGCTACTTTGTTTGTACTCAGTGTAACTGTGGCTTTACATGTTATCATTATCACTGCCGTAGTGTTTCATGTGGTACTCATCTGTCTCTACATGTCCTTTTCCTTCCCCCAGCTGGAGAAAGCTCAAGCAGCCCTCGACTATGATTCCAAATATATTCCAGTAAGTTGAGAGATTTATATAATATGCACTATATAAAATATACAGTATAAATGTTGTTAATGTACAACATACATTACAACCACAACATAAAGGAAATCCATTACTGTAATAAGTCTGTTTAAAAGGCTGATATGTTGACGAATGATCAGTAGAAAATAATCTAAATAAGTCAATTAAATACCCATTTTTTCAACCACCTGAAATAAAGTTACGCTAGAAAATGTTTCATTGAAAAGCTGCATTTATGTAATTTAGAGGTATATATTATACATTAGGGGTGGGGGAAATAATCGATACAGCATAGTATCGCTATACTCAGTACTCGAGTTGAGGGGGGATGAGGGGGGATGGCATCCCCCCTGAAATAAAAACGGTCAAAATCATCCCCCTTCTAAAACTGCCATTCCCACTTTCCATCCCTTATGTAATGTTATCAATGAACGTGGCACTGGTATTACTGCTATTTAACATTAATTTTGCGCGTTTTGAGTAAAATACTGTGGGCGAGGGAGGACGCACACACGCAATGACATTTTTACCAAGTCACTGACGCTATACTATGCGAGTGCCCTAGAGGGCGCCAGAGCGCCGTGATGCGCCTGTTTGATCGATGCCAGAAGCACAGGTAACGGTCATCAATGGCCAAGCAACCAGGAGGACAACGCGATCTGAGGGACTTCATATTTAATAATACTAAAAATAACATTTCAGGGAAGTCAAGAGTCAGTAATCTTAGTCATTACTCACTACGTTAGTCACCAAAGGTGGAATCTATGGACATAAGCAGCAATAAGAACTTCGTTTTTCTCTCGTGTTAGCTAGCTGGTAAGACTCAAAAGTTGATGAAATGATACCACCAGCACCAGAAGAGCTGAAACCCCTCCTTCGAGCAGTGAACACTCTGGTCATCTCCACAGCTGAGTGTGAACGTGGGTTTAGTCAGATGAACATTTTAACCACAACTACTGTAGAAGCTCCCTAGAGGTAAAAAGCATGTCAGGTTTCTTTTCATCAAGTGTTGGCCCTCCACTGAACAAGTTCAGACCAGAGGTATGTCAAGACTTGGCTTCAAAGCCATTGCTTAGCTAACAATCCGAAAGCAAGAGCCAGACAAATTGAGACCAAAAAGCATGATTATGAAAATCTTTGGAAACTTCTATGAGATGGGGGAGAGTGGAGTAGGCAGCCATTGACAACATTGGTCCTATTTTGTATTATCTGTATAATCTTTTAATATATTTCATATTTTGTAAACAATTTCAATTTGCACTTAATGCCCTGTTAAAAAAAGTAACATTGGGAATGTTAACATAAAATATTTGTATTTGAACTGCAATAAAATGATGACGGATTAATTTTTTTCTAATTGTTTCCCTCAAATTTTTCATGAAGAATTTACATAATGATTTAATTGATTACGATACAAATGTAACCCTTTAGATACCAGCTTTGATCGTATACTAGTAACTGCTTTTTTGAAAAAATACACTATAATTCAATATTTCAAAAACTATTTTGACTTTATTAGTAGTATAATCAGCTGATCCATCTGAATAATAAATGAGGGACTGTTAACCTACAAGATTTGTACCATATACTTCCATTATAACCACATTTTTGTATCCCCTCCCCCCCTTTAAATTAAAGTGAAAAAAAGATTTTGCACTAATTGTCCTCAGCATTTGACCCTAAATGTTAGTGGTGCCATGGCAGCCCGGGGACCGCCTCTAATTCTGAGGTGCCTTGGTCAAGAGCAATGAAAGGAGTATCTGAACATCCATAACATGCATGTTGTTTTAGGAGTATAATAATTATCTGTATGCTGGTTGGTCTCCCATCCTCGGCGGGTTATCAGCACAAATTATGTCCCCATAAAATCCACCATCCCCCCTGATTTTTTTTACAACTTGAGTACTGGCTATACTTTGCGTGGCGATATTGTATCGATACATGGATACCAAGTATCGATATTTTATGATATAAACTGTAGCATATCCCTCCGAAAGATGGTCGTACACTTGACTGATGATTTGTAATTTATTGAAAACTCCAAAAACCAACGTAAGAGCTACAGAAACACACAAAACAACAAATACCTCTACGCTTCATCCATGTGAGCATTACTTTAGAATACCATTTAAGTGAACTTCACATAGTTAGCGAAGTTATAATACAGTATATAAACGAATTAAGACAAACCACATGTTTATATTATAGTTAACACTAACCTTGTGCCTCTTGCTAATACTTAATTGTAAACTTTATCTTTTGATATCCATCCATCCATCCATCTTCTCCCGCTTATCCGTGGTCGGGTCGCGGGGGGTAGCAGTTCCAGCAGAGAGCCCCAAACTTTCTTTTCCCTGGCGACATCAACCAGCTCTGACTGGGGGATCCCAAGGCGCTCCCAGGCCAGCGAAGAGATATAATCCCTCCACCTGGTCCTAGGTCTACCCCTTGGTCTCTTCCCAGCTGGACGTGCCTGGAACACCTCCCTAGGGAGGCGCCCAGGTGGCATCCTAACTAGGTGCCCGAACCACCTCAACTGGCTTCTTTCGACGCGAAGGAGGAGCGGCTCAACTCCGAGTCCCTCCCTGATGACCGAACTTCTCACCTTATCTCTAAGGGAGACACCAGCCACCCGGCGGAGGAAACCCATCTCGGCCGCTTGTATCCGCGATCTCGTTCTTTCGGTCATGACCCATCCTTCATGACCATAGGTGAGGGTAGGAACGAAAATGGCCCGGTAGACAGAGAGCTTTGCCTTCCGGCTCAGCTCCCTTTTCGTCACAACGGTGCGGTAAAGCGACTGCAATACCGCTCCCGCTGCTCCGATTCTCCGGCCCATCTCACGCTCCATTGATCCCTCACTCGAGAACAAGACCCCGAGATACTTGAACTCCTTCACTTGGGGTAAGGACTCATTCCCTACTTGGAGTGGACAGTCCATCGGTTTCCTGCTGAGAACCATGGCCTCAGATTTGGAGGTGCTGATCCTCATCCCAGCCGCTTCACACTCGGTTGCGAACCGATCCAGTGAGTGCTGAAGGTCGCAGACCGATGAAGCCATCAGAACCACATCATCTGCAAAAAGCAGTGGTGCAATCCTTAGTCCACCGAACTGCAGACCCCCCCCCCCCACGACTACGCCTCGAAATCCGATCCATGTATATTACAAACAGGATTGGTGACAAAGCGCAGCCCTGGCGGAGGCCAACCCTCACCGGAAATGGGTCCGACTTACTGCCGAGGACCCGGACACAGCTCTCGCTTTGGGAGTACAGAGATTGGATGGCCCTGAGTAGAGACCCCCTCACCCCATACTCCCGCAGCACCTCCCACAGTAACTCCCTGGGAACCCGGTCATACGCCTTCTCCAAGTCTACAAAACACATGTAGACCGGATAAGCGTACTCCCAGGCCCCCTCCAGGATCCTTGCGAGAGTAAAAGCTGATCCGTCGTTCCACGACCAGGACGGATCCGCATTGTTCCTCCTCAATCTGAGGTTCGACAATCGGCCTGACCCTCCTTTCGAGTACCTTGGAGTAAACTTTCCCGGGGAGGCTGAGTAGTGTGATGCCTCTGTAATTGGCACACACCCTCTGATCCCCCTTTTTGAAAAGGGGGACCACCACCCCGGTCTGCCACTCCTTCGGTACCGTTTCCGACTTCCACGCAACGTTGATGAGACGTGTCAACCATGACAGTCCCTCAACACCCAGAGCCTTCAGCATTTCCGGGCGGATCTCATCCACCCCCGGGGCTTTGCCACTGTGGAGTTGTTTGACGACCTCAGTGACCTCCCCCCGGGAGATTGGCGTTGATCCCCCGTCATACTCCAGCTCTGCCTCTAACATAGAGGGCGGAGTTGTCGGGTTCAGGAGTTCCTCAAAGTGTTCCTTCCAACGTCCCAACACTCCATCAGTTGAGGTCAACAACGTCCCATCCTTACTGTACACAGCTTGGATGGTTCCCTGCTTCCCCCTCCTGAGGTGTCGGACAGTTTTCCAGAACAACTTTGGTGCCGCCCGAAAGTCCTTCTCCATGTCTTCTCCGAACTTCTCCCACACCCGCTGCTTTGCCTCGGCCACGGATGAGGCTGCTGCCCTTCGGGCCTGTCGGTACCTTGCAACTGCTTCGGGAGTCCCCCGGGATAACAAATCCCTGAAGGCCTCCTTCTTCAGTCGGACGGCTTCCCTGACCACCGGTGTCCACCAGGAGGTTCGAGGGTTACCGCCCCTTGAGGCACCTAAGACCTTGAGACCACAGCTCCCCACCGCGGCTTCGGCAATAGAGGCTTTGAACACCGACCACTCTGGTTCAATGTCCCCAACCTCCACAGGAATGCCCGAAAAGCTCCGCCGGAGGTGTGAGTTGAAGGCCTCCTGAACTTGGGCCTCCTCCAGACGTTCCCAGTTCACCCGAACTACACGTTTGGGCTTACCAGGTCTATCCAGAGGCTTCCCCCGCCACTCGACCCAACTCACCACCAGATGGTGATCAGTTGACAACTCCGCCCCTCTCTTTACCCGAGTGTCCAAAACATACGGCCTCAGGTCCGATGATACGATAACGAAATCGATCATGGACCTTCTGCCTAGGGTGCTCTGGTACCACGTACACTTATGAGCATCCTTATGTTCGAACATGGTGTTTGTTATGGCCAATCCATGACTAGCACAGAAGTCCAGTAACAAACCACCACTCCGGTTCAGATCAGGGGGGCCGTTCCTCCCAATCACGCCCCTCCAAGTGTCTCCATCATTGCCCACATGTGCGTTGAAGTCTCCCAGCAAGACTAAGGAGTCCCCTTCAGGAGCCCCATACAGGACTCTTTCCAGGGTCTCCAAGAAGGCCGAATACTCTGAACTGCTGTTGGGTGCATAAGCACACACAACAGTCAGAGTTTTCCCCCCCATAACCCGCAGGCGTAGGGAGGCGACCCTCTCGTCCACTGGGGTAAACTCCAACAACGAAGCACCTAACCGGGGACTTGTGAGTATCCCCACACCCGCCCGGCGCCTCACACCTTGAGCAACTCCGGAGAAGAATAGAGTCCAACCCCTATCCAGAAGTAAGGTTCCAGAGCCGACGCTGTGCGTAGAGGTGAGCCCAACCAGATCCAACTGGTACCGCTCCACCTCCCGCACAAGCTCCGGCTCCTTCCCCCCCAGAGAGGTGACGTTCCACGTCCCCAAAGCCAGCTTCTGTCGCCCGGGTCTGGTCCGTCGAGACCCTCCGCTTTCACTGCCACCCGTCTGGCAGCGCACCCGACCCCATCGATGTTTCCCGTAGGTGGTGGGCCCGCGGGACAGAGATATAGACTTTTGATATCACTGTATTTAAATGTTGATTGTGTGGTGACACGTTATGGGACATAATTCACCTCTCTTATTGTGTTGCCACACGGACCCTTTAGTGGGAACACCGGGAGAGTTAGCCTCCATTCCTGCTAGCTCGTTAAGCAGAGCAGACGATGTGTTGACCTCTCTATATTTAATGGATAATAAAGAGTGGAACTCCGTTCTGAATACACCGCCTCTTTTCCTGGCGCTACACTGGTGACCCTGACATTTCCGAGAAAGTTTCCGGAAAATTAACGAGCATGGCTGAACGCGATGTGTTCGTAAAGCTGCCGGAATTCTGGGAGCACGCCGCGGAGGCATGGTTCGCACATGTGGAGGCGCACTTCGCCTGCCGACAGGTCCGTGACGGGGACCTGAAATACTACCATGTGGTAGCAGCGCTGGGCTGCTCTACGTCGTCCAGGTTGGTGGGATTCATCGCAGCCCCCCCACATCATGGCAAATATGAGGCGATTAATCCCCTTCTCCTTAAGACATTTAGCTTATCTGCTAAGGAGAGGGCCCGCCAGTTGCTTGACATTCAAGGCCTGGGAGACAGCAAGCCATCTCAGCTAATGGAGAAAATGCTAAATCTGCTAGGGGGGGAAGATCCCCGGATTTTATTCACGGAGATTTTCCTGCGTCACTTGCCTCCCCGGGTCCAGACGGCGCTGGCCAACACGCCTGTCACGGAGCCGCGTGCCTTGGCTGAGGAAGCGGATCGTTTTTTCCTGGCTACACAACAGCCCAGTGCAGCGACGTTAGCCGCGACGCGCAGCAGCCCATCTGCAGTCAAGACAGCATGGCGGGGGCCGGACACGGCTGTGGCAAGCCGGCGTGGAGACACCGGAGAGTGCTCTTACCACGCACGTTTCGGGACAAGGGCGAAGAGATGCATCGCTCCGTGCAGCTACAAACCCCCGGGAAACGGAGGGGCCGGCGCTCGGTAGTGGCCCTGAGCGTCGGCGGCACGTGCAGGCTCCTCTTCGTCAGCGACAGCGTTTCGGGGAGCCTGTTTCTGTGTGACACGGGCGCTCAACGGAGCGTAGTTCCCGCGTCGAGTGAAGACGTCACCCGGGGAGGGCACGGACCGCGATTGACGACGGCTAACGGCGGTCCCATTCGCACGTACGGCGTGAGGCCTATGTGTTTGTGCATCGGAGGACAGCGTTTCAGCTGGGATTTCGTGACAGCGGACATTTCTTTTCCCCTCCTCGGAGCGGATTTTTTGTGTGCTCATGGACTCTTAGTGGACGTTAAGAATAGGCGTTTGATTGATGCCTTGACGTTTTCTTCCCTCGTGTGCACACTTGGCAGCGCAGCGTACGACGGGCTGTCGGGCTCGCTGTCAGGGGCAGACACGTTTCTCAGACTGTTGACCTGTTGCTGCCCACTGGCATCTGGCCGGTACAGGGGTGTTTTCCAAGGTGGACCTGGTGCGTGGATACCACCAGGTGCCCATGCACCCCCTGGACATTCCCAAGACGGCAGTGATAACGCCTTTTGGACTTTTTGAGTTCCTGCGGATGCCTTTTGGACTCAAGAATGACGCTCAGACGTTCCAGCGCCTGATGGATTCGGTACTGCGGGACCTGCCGTTTGTGTTTGTCTACCTCGACGACATACTCGGCGCCAGCGCTTCAGTGCAGGAGCACCTGTCCCACCTCCGAGCCCTTTTCACACGGCTCAACGAACACGGATTAATCATCAATCCGGCAAAGTGCCAGTTCGGGGTGTCTGACATTGATTTCCTGGGGCACCGCGTCACCAAGGGCGGTGCGACACCTCTGCCAGCGAAGGTGGAGGCTGTTGCGGCTTTTCCTCGCCCGCTCACAGCCCGGTCGCTCCGTGAGTTTCTGGGGATGGTGACCTTCTACCACCGTTTCATCGCCCGGGCCGCACACATCATGCGGCCGCTGTATGAAGCGTTGAAAGGCAAGACCCCCGTCCAGGCGATCGACTGGACAGCAGAGGCGGACGTCGCTTTTGCTGAGGTCAAGACCGCGTTGGCTCAGGCGGCTTTGCTGGCACACCCATCATCTACGGCTCCCATTTCCATCACCACGGACGCGTCGGACTACGCGGTCGGCGCAGTGCACGAGCAGTGGGTGGAGGGCGCTTGGCAGCCGCTCGCCTTTTTCAGCCGCCAGCTGACGCCCAGAGAACGCAGGTACAGCGCCTTTGACCGAGAGCTCCTTGGACTTCATTTGGCCGTGCGGCACTTCCGTTTCATGCTGGAAGGCCGTGAATTTACGGCGTTTGTCGACCACAAGCCGCTCACCTTCGCCATGTCAAAAGTGGCGGAGCCTTGGTCGGCACGTCAGCAGCGGCAGCTTTCCTACATATCAGAGTTCACTACGGACATTAAGCACGTGGCTGGCAAGTCGAACCTGGTTGCTGATTGCCTCTCCAGAGTCGTCATCGGTGCCGTCCAGTTGGGCCTGGACTATACTCGCATGGCGGCGGACCAGGTCACAGATCCCGGCGTCCAGGCTCTGAAGGTGGAGGGCGCGGGGCTGCGCTTGGAAGACGTAGTGTTCGGCGACGCGGGCATTACCTTCCTGTGTGACGTTTCCACGGGCCTGGCGCGGCCTGTCGTCCCTGCCAGCTGGAGGCGCTCTGTGTTCGAAGCGGTGCACGGCCTGTCACACCCCGGCGTTAAACCTTCGGTGCGCTTGGTGGCCGCGAAGTTCGTCTGGCATGGGCTGAAAAAAGATGTGAGGACTTGGGCCAGGGAGTGCGTGGCTTGTCAACGCGCTAAGGTGCACCGCCACACGAAGGCCCCGTTGGAGCGTTTCCTGGTGCCTGAGAGGAGGTTTGATCACGTCAACATTGACCTGGTTGGTCCGTTGCCTTCCTCTCAGGGGTTTTCCTACCTCCTCACCATGGTGGACAGAACGACCCGTTGGCCGGAGGCAGTTCCGCTCGTTTCGACATCAGCCGCAGACGTTGCCCGGGCCTTCATTGCAACGTGGGTTTGTCGTTTTGGCACCCCGTCAGACATTTCCTCAGACAGGGGCTCTCAGTTCACGTCCGAGCTCTGGAACGCTGTGGCAGGCGGTTTGGGGGTCAAGCTGCACAGGACTACCGCTTACCACCCTCAGGCTAACGGCCTCTGCGAGCGCTTTTATCGCTCCATGAAGGCGTCCCTCAAGGCCGGCCTTACGGACGGTAACTGGGTCGACAAGCTGCCCTGGGTGATGCTGGGCCTGAGGACCGCACATAAGGAAGATCTGCAGTGTTCTACAGCGGAGATGGTCTACGGTCAGCCGCTGAGAGTTCCGGGGGATTTCCTCCCAAATGCTTCAGCTCCCTGGTCTGCCACGGCCCAGCGAGTTTTTCTGCGTGACGCGGCGGAGGCTTTCGCTCCAGTCCCGACTACTCAGCACGGTGCGCCAGGGTCTCAAGTTCCCGCGGAGCTACGCTCAGCTGGGCACGTCTTCATCCGTCACGACGCACACAGAGGCCCCCTGCAGCCCCCTTACGACGGACCTTTCCGGGTTTTGGAACACGGTGAAAAACACCTGGTGGTCGACATGGGCGGTAAGGCTGAGCACGTCTCGGTTGACCGGGTGAAGGCTGCTCACTTGGACGTGGACCGGCCGGTGGTGCTGGCTCGGCCGCCGAGACGGGGCCGACCCCCGGCTTTGATTCCTGTCAGGGAGTGTGGACCTGTTGTTCCGGTCCCTCCTCTGTCAGGGGTTGCACGGGCGGAGGTCGCTGTACCGACTCCGGTGCGCAGGTCTCGTGGGGGCAGGCGGATTGTTCCTCCCCGCCATACGGATTTTGTTTACACGTGAATTCTGGGGGGGCTTGTGTGGTGACACGTTATGGGACATAATTCACCTCTCTTATTGTGTTGCCACACGGACCCTTTAGTGGGAACACCGGGAGAGTTAGCCTCCATTCCTGCTAGCTCATTAAGCAGAGCAGACGATGTGTTGACCTCTCTATATTTAATGGATAATAAAGAGTGGAACTCCGTTCTGAATACACCGCCTCCGACTCCCTTTTCCTGGCGCTACAATATCTCCGTTAATATCTGTACTTTATCTCCGTTCTTTTTCTCCGTCAAGTTTTTGCTTTGGGAACAGTAACTTCCTGCTAATAGCGCAAAGTCACCTTCAAGATAAAAGCACGTCTAAATAAAACAGGAAGTTACGTTGCAAGACATGTTGCAATGAAAGTAACAAAAACAAAGCCATCTCCTTTTCAGGTTCAAAGAACACTCTCTCTCTCTCTCTCTCTCTCTCTCTCTCTCTCTCTCTCTCTCTCTCTCTCTCTCTCTCTCTCTCTCTCTCTCTCTCTCTCTCTCTCTCTCTCTCTCTCTCTCTCTCTCTCTCTCTCTCTTCTCGTGCTTTGGGTGATTGTGGCAATGTGGACTGACGAGCTGCTCCTGGGCAGCTGCTAGCCACCGCGCCTGTTTACTTTGTGTCCACTAATAAAGGATCGTTATATTTCCTCATCTCGCCTCCCAGCTTTTTGTTACAGCGCAAGAGCCGGGTTGTAACACATGGGGCCTCGTTGGTTTTGAACCTGGTCAATTCGGAGGTAGTTTTTCGCAAATGGAGTCCGTTGTTGTGTAGCGGAAGAACTTAACACACAGCTGTAGCCGGTGTGGCAGCGGGCCATGATGGAGCGCACAACTGATTGTTTGGGAGTAGCCATGAAGAGGGTAAGTGTTGTCGTGTGACTTAGCAGGCAGCTTGTTTGTGAATGAGAGGCTGTAGTGTGGTGTGAACGTGGTTGGAGCTATTAGCTCGGGAGCACGCTGAGGCTGCAGGTGTTTGCGGTAGTAAGTGCGTAAATACCAGCCGTAATTAGCACCTGAAGACTAGGGGGAGTTTAGCTAGTTTCTGTGAGGCAGTTAGACGGACGGGCGGGCCGCGGTGACGTGTAGGCTGTGTATTTAGCGTGAGCGTGCCACGCAGTGTTGTCATGATGGAGAGTGTAGCGAGGGGGGGGGGCGCCAGGCCCCAGATGATTTGAGGCCAAATATCACAATTACAAATACAACATTTGTTATTACATATAATTGTAACGCAATACATGATTGTCATAATTGATTAATTCATTTGAATAAAAATTCAAGTTGGTAGCTATTAAAGGCATACAAAGACAGAAATGTAATTCCTTCTTTAATATAAATATATATAAATGTTTCTTCTGCCCGTAAAGTGTCCAAACCAGGCTTTTCTGGATAAGCGCATTTTTAAAACATAGTCATTGTCCATGCCGGTTTCAGTTGGATTATTTGTCACAGTTGCTCCGATCAGATCGGTCCAGGCCCGGCTCCAGGATGAAATGACTGAGGGGGCTGTTAAAAAATCCGAGGGGGCAATTCTTTTTTCACAACAACGAAAAATACTGGCAATGTAATGAATTGACACACCAAGCTTTTTTCCTTCTCACTGCTCTACAATCTCTTTGCTTCTTTATTTTTATTCCGGATTTACCCCTCTCGTTCTTTTCCTCTGATCTTTAATAATAGATAGTTGATAGATAGATGGCTGCACTTTGGTTAACAGACTAACATTGATTTCCTCAATTTATAAATTGACAGGCTCTGTAATTTTACTATAACCTTTTCTCCTCTATCCCTTAACTCGTCTTCCTATACAGATTTGCTTACCTCTAGTCAGGATTAAAGTCACATTAATCTGGTTGATTTTTATTTTCAGGATTGAATGTTTAAATCAGGGCCTAAAACCTGGCATTTCATCAGAAAGTGACTAATATATAAACCAAATGTAATATTGGATCAAATACTACATCAAATGGACAGACACAGATTAAAAAATAAAATAAAGTCCCCTGGTTTGTCTCGAGAGTCTAACTGCCATGAGAAATATCAGATCAGTGTTCCAAAATCCGCCACTAGATGTCGCTCATTGTACCAATACGGTTGATATAATACATAACATATTATTATTCTAGTAAAAGGGCTCGCTTTGGCAAAAACCTGATCCCTAAATAATAACAAGTAACCATCGTGTGTGGTGCTATCTGTAGTTGTCTGTCTTATTTTTTGTTGATGTCAAATTGTTTTCACCAGGGCCGGCCCTTGGTATAGGCAGTATAGGCGAATGCTAAGGGCGCAGCAACCCGTTTCTGTTCAAGCTGTAGAACTATTCTCAACTGTAGTCGAAAAATCGTAAAAAAAAATCACAAAGTCAGACCCCTTGATATTTGATATTTGTCATGTTGAGTCACATTCTCCAATCAACATGTTCCTGATCTCGGCCTCTCTGTATTTCAGTTAAAACGGCTGCTGGTGCCCAGACAGAAGTTTGACGAGGAGGAGGAGGAGCAGAGGAGGGAGGAAGCTGAGAGGAAAGTTCACATCCTGGAGGAGCAGCTGCAGAAAAAGGTTTGTCGTCTCCTCTGAAAGTCCTTCACACACAGCATGAGGTCCTGCAGTGCCTCATGTTCAGGATCAACTAGACGTCCAGCGCCCTTTAGAAGAGGCTGCTGCTGCGGCTTCACATATCCGTCAGCTTCCTTCAGACACAGCTTGCAGGAAGACGGAAGCACACAGTCAGTTTAAAGTGCTTCCTAGACTTTATTCTTCTTACCAAAACTATTTTTGAATGTTCTGTATTACACAGATGTTTTTCTGAGGCCAAAGTGATAAAACTAACCAACTCAAACTGTACTGAAACGCTACTGTGAAGCAGATCAATGATGTATTGTCCTGTGAGAGAAAATGTGATGCAGAGCAGGATATGCTTTCACCCAGACAAGGATATCATGTTAAATTAGTTAAAAGTTCAAATGTCTGTATCTCTCTTTATCTTGCAGGTTCTGATGGTCCCAGAGGAGAAGACCAGCAGAGAGGACGCTGAGAAAGACCCGAAGCTCACAGTTCCTCCCAGTGCTTCATCTCCTTTATATGGTGTCTCCGAGGGCAACCAGCACCTCCATGAGAAGAAGCGGAGGGGAAAGGAAGCTTGGGGTTTTGCAAAGAAGGTGGACAACTTAATTCAAATCTTTACTTCCTCTTCTCCAAAAGACATTGATTCTTCAAGAGGCTAAAGTGATCAAACTAACCTTGAGAGAGAGAGATGGATATGTTCTGTACCACTTTACAATACGACTACTCTTATCAAGGGTTTACGAATAGTTTGTAATTTATTAATCAGGTTGTGAACACTTTATAAATCATGAATAAGCTTTTATAAGACATGCGATAAACAGGGCAACTGTGACTGGCTGCTTGCCAAATAGTGAGCCCACAGGTATCTGTACTGCTCAGCCTTATATTGGCTACCTAGCTTACTTCGTCTCCTTCATCAGCCAGCATCCTTGGTATCTGTTGCTCACTGAGTTGATTCTCGCTCAGTAGCCAATATAAGGCTTAGTCATCTTGCCAAATAGTGAGCCTGTGTTGATGTTAGAACTGGTTTATAAATGGTTCTTAAAGATTAATAGTGTTTACAACCTAATTACAAACCCTTTGTGAATCCTTTATAAGGGTAGTCCTATTGTAAAGTGGTGCCCTATGTTCTGTGTTGTCTCCCCCTTAGTTTCAGGCAGGAAGATGTGAGGAGTTTTATAATTCTCAATCTGTGGAACCACACATCATCATCGGAGGGTTTCTGTGTTACTGCCACAGAAACCCTCGTCCAGGATTCAATATTGAGGTCCGCCAACAGGGCATCTGTATCCGTCTGAAGAACATTACGACTGAGGTAATGTTGTGTGGATGATCTCTGAGAGCTTTATGAGAGGGAATACTATCATTTAAACATCCTCCAAATGAGCCGTTGAATTCTTCTTCTTCTCAAACTCTCATAATGACCTGTTGAACCTTAAGAACCCCTTTTCTCTTGTCTCTTTCTGTCTCTCATCCTCCCTCCCCTGATTTCACTTCCTTCAGGACAAACATCTGGGAGGCTCGAAGTTACATCTGCAGGTTAACGACACCAAAACCTGCATGTACACATTTGATCAATCTTTCAAACTCAAGGCTGGAAGATGTGTCACTGTGAGTCCTTCTTGTTGTCTCACGTTGTGTTGTTGCATTTTCCCTGCATTCATTTATTTGATGGAATGATTCTGCTTGTAAGTCTGTGGTTTTGTATTTGACAGATGTGGGCAGCCGGTTATGGTCCCAATCGTTCTAACACTGAGCTGGAGTGGAAGGACCTGAAGCCCTGGAAGACCGGAGACAGACTGTGGTTCACCATCGATTCATTCTGGTTGTAACATCACCTGACATATTTTAACTACCCTCCTTTCTGCTCTCATTGTGCTTATCTTACCCTGCATCTATCAACAGGGGCAGATAGACTTCTGCTCACTGTCTGCCTAGCAACACATAGCTGGAGTTATTGTTGAACTTGTCCCCGTTCGGTGAAGACGATGTGTGAAGTGACGGAGCAGATTAACAGCAAAAACACATGAGAGAAAGTTACAACATTATAACATATCTGAACATTACTCACAGGAACAGAAAGACTCCGACGGCGTATATTGCCTACATATAATTCACTATTCAAGTCTATGTAGTTAAGATGAAAAAATGTGTTTTATTTTTGTATTTACATGATGCTGATGTACACTTTTGATATTTGCTTACGGCCATGTTAACTTTAAATATGTCCCGTGAGAGATAATGTTTAATTTTAAGGTGATATGTTTTAATTATATTTCTGAGCCGTCTGGTTCTGGGACGGGCTCCAAAAACACTTTGTTTTAGTTTCACTGAAGATGGCGAAATGGGGTTTAGTATTCTCTCTTTCTCTCTCTGTATTACGGCTTTTGGTGTTATGATGTACTTTAGAATTTAAATCAATTCAAACGGATGATTTTTGATCTTATAAATGCAATTCATGTTTGTATTATCTGCGGTGTTTTAGTCAACTGACTTTTAATTTATAAAAATACAATAAAGCAAAATGAATTGATGTAATTTATTCCTGCATATAAATTACTACTCCTATTTCTAATATTAGTAATAACAATATGGTATTCATCTAAACATGATATATTTAATTAGTTGTATTACAAATATTCAACTTATTAAAACGTACTATATGTTGGTATAATTCTTTCTTTTTTTTCAAATCTTTACTCCACATTTGTAATTCTTATGTTTGAATAAAAATATGTATTTAATTGTTTTTATTTTTATTGCGCATTCTTAATTTAATTTCCCTTTTTTAGGTTTTTTATTTAATTCAATTTCACGTATTTCGATATTGATAAATTCACACAATTGCTTTTAACCATTTCAGTTTAACTTGAACAGTTTTTCCCTATTTTCACATATATATATATATATATATCTATATATTAATCCTTTATAATACATATAAAAATATTGAGCAACCAGTTCAAAAGGACTGAAACAATTCTTTCTCAGAACAATAAATAAGCAAATAAAAAAATACACAATGAAAAATAAAGTAAATAGGAAACGAAAAAATTCTTGGTCAGTGGAGGAAATCCCAAATGACTCAATAATAAAATAAATCTGCCCTTTATTTCCTCTTTTCAGTTCACTTTTTGGAGAAATTACCAAGAACACATGTCGACCAGCTGATGAGAGTACAATATGAGAAAAAACAAACCCAGATTTTAACGTATATTTAATTAATAAAGTGAACGTTGAATGATGCTTCCAGAGTGTTAAAAGTTTATATTTGAAAGGTGACTAAGAGCAGGTGTTCACATGAACGTTTGAGGGATTTTGTATTGATAATGATTTATCTAAGCTCTGTAATAATGCAGTCCTTTAACAGTTGCACTTTTCACCACATATACAAACAAGTCAAAGATAACATGGATTAAATAACATTTTACTGAGCGAGGTTTTTAATACCTGTTCTTCCTTTCTTTGTAAGAATTACATGTTTTGTTCAGTGAGTTACTAAAGTCTTCCAAAATAAGTAAATAGAAACAATATCTTACGTTTTTTATTCGACTGATTTTGTTGTATAGTTAGTAAAACAAAATCATATATATAAATATATTATATATATTTGGATATATAGAGGGAACTAGAGGTTGAATAAAAACTTCTTCAAAATAAAAATATTAATATTTTCACATCATTTTGTTGTATTATATAATTTGTGGCTGATTTGTGTTTGAATACCCTCAATCCCCCCCAACAATACATTTCCACTGATGTTCTAGTGCATGCTAGGTGTTAAAGAACTAGAATTGTTAACACGAGAGGACATCAACCTGATTGCTAAATGTATCATAAATGTGAAGACTTGGGAAAGAGAACCTTGGCCGATGCAAAGGTCCTGCCCTCTGAGGTCAGAGGAGACTGGGGTATAAAGGAGGGCTTCATTCCACCTCCGCTCTCTGTGACGGCACCGGCTGTTGTTTAGGCTCCAACAAAGGTAAGATTACTTTATTTGTTATTAAGTTTGTTAAAATATTGATATATTATCTGCAAGATGTGTCTTAGATTAATTTATAAAGATGACACAGCCTAGATTGGAAGTAACCAGACCCTGAAGGGAGAGTTGGTGTAAACATAATAGAAATAAAATATTAAAAGCTTTATTGAAAACATAAATGTATATATATGAGGAGGAATATGAAAACATTAAATGTATAAAACAAGATAAACAAAGGAAAACATAATAAGCCAATATATGCTTTTAAATATATATATATACTACACACACACACACACACACACACACACACTCACTCACAGGTAATACTGCGGCTGAAAGATCCTTCTGGTGTGTTTCTTAATAACTGTAAACGGTGTTTGTCTCGTCACTTTACAAGATGAGATACTGTACATTTACAGGATGTAATGATGTCTGCCTGCTTTAGTTCCTGTTTCCCTTCTTCAGAAAGCTGAGCTGATGGATCCTCAGACAATGAAGTGGAAATCCTGTGAGTATTTTCTTGCAGCAATATTGTGTTTTTACTCACAATATCAGAAAGAAAGAAAGACATCTTTTAAAATGATGTCTGATAAAATAATGTCTGTTGAGAGTTTTTCATGCAGATGTTGCTGCGCTCACTTGTTCTGCTTTCTGAGTTCATGGTTTCAGTTATCATTCATCACCGCATGATGAAAAACAAGGATTTCACAGGAAGTATTTTACAGGTCACATGCTGTGTTAAAGGAAGTGAGGATATAAACCCACTAGGTTCAAGTGCAAGTCATTAAACATGTAGACTTGACTTTGTATTGACTGTTAAAATAAATGACATGTATTCAGGCTTTTGCCTTATTTTATCCACATTAAAAAAGGAAATCATCAGATTAATGATTAGTTAAAGTATTCTTCTTAATTAAATCGACTTTCTTTCATTTGCTTTGCACTTTTATTATTTTGCCATATTTTATAACCCTTTAGAAACTTTAAAAAACATTAATTTGAATTGATAAATCTGAGACTTTTTTGTTTATTAACTTATGTTCTTCATTAGTGTTCTTTAATATTGCCATATTTGATACACCTGTTCTTTGTTTAATACATCATATTTTAAATGTTTCTTTTGCACTAAATTCTTATTTATTTGTAAGCACTAGGGGTGGGAATCACCAGGCTCCCCACGATACGATACTATCGCGATACTTAAGCCACAATACGATAGTATTGCGATTCTACGATATGCTAAGTATTGAGATACGATATATTGCGATATTGCAAATCACATGGGTCATATCCATGTCCGTCTTCCCTTCCTGGTTAAAACATGTATTTGCAATATGAATAGTTTATGTAAATAACCCAATGTGTGTTCTTTGAACCTGAAAAGGAGATGGCATTGTTTGTGTTACTTTCATTGCAATTGTATACATGTCTTAACGTAACTTCCCGTTATACGACCGTCTTTCGGAGGGATATGCTACAGTTTATAGAAGAAAAAGAAATATATATACGAAGATAAAAGTTTATATAATAAAATATTGATACTTGGTATCCGTGTATAGATACAATATCACCATGCAAGGTATCGCAATACTATGCTGTATCGATTATTTAAGCACTAAGGGAAGCACGGAGGCTGAGATTCAATTGCCCTCTCTTCATTGACTATTATAAAAATAATAGATAAACATAGATAATAATAATAATAATAATAATAATAATAATAATATCTGTGTTTCCAGGTGTCGTCCGGCTGCTGCTGCTCACTCTGTGCCTCAGAAGCACATCATCAGCTGCTGGGAGTCTGGAGGAACACCCGGATGAACATCTGAAGGAACATCTGGAGGAACATCTGGAGGAACATCTGGAGGAACATCTGAAGGACTGTCTTCACGACAAAGACTACGATGTTCTCCTGAAGACGGTGCAGACCGGCCTTCCTCACATCCACTCCTCCCATCACGTGGCCATTGTCGGGGCCGGGGCTGCAGGACTGACGGCTGCAAAGCTGCTGCAGGACGCCGGGCACCAGGTGCACACTCCAAATACACTTCATACACTAGTTATCATGATCTAAGGACACTAAAATAGGAATTAAGGGGGGAAAATGCTTTATAAAACTATTTCTAATGATTTAAAGGTTCTAAAATGAAATTTCGGTCGTGAAAATTGCTTTATAAAACCAGGTGCATGCTCCAAATATACCTTTTAAACTGTTTATCATGACTTAACCCTTCTCTTGCGTTAGGTCACCCCCTTTCCCATGCTATTTATGAGTGTATATATATAAGTATATATACATATATATGTATGTGTGTATATATCAATAAACATATATATATAAACATGTCAAGAGAGATATATTTATACACATAAATACAGAAAAAAAATTCTCTTCACTTATTTAACCCTTTTTTCTCAACCTTGCCCTCGACCAGCCAAGGCCCCTGCACTGCAGGGTCAACCTAAGCGTCTCTGTCCTGGACAGGTTTTTTAAAGACCAGGACACACACCCTGATTTCAGGCTGAGCAGGGAGTCCCTGAAGGTGCTGCTGGACCTCCTGGGTCAGGACAGGAGGCACGGCTGGGGGGCCACAATTGAGACCCTGGTGTTCCTGTTCTGGCTGATATAATTCAATCTTAGTCGACAGACTCACTTAGTGCTAGCTTAGATCATTTATTTCCTCAGCAGACGCCCAACGCTACACCTGACTTTTGTTGAGAAAGACAACATTGAAATCATCACTTACATCTTACGTATATCTTCAGGTGTCAAAGCCATTTCCCCGTCTTTCCTTTTGGTATCGCTCGTATGGCGTCACTGGGTTGAAACAAACCCAGTGACGTGTGTTAATATTGCAATTTCAGAGATAATTCATGTATTTTTTCAGAGTTTTTCCAGTTAAAGTAGACAAGCATATAGATATATTAGCTGGAACGTGTTGGTATGATTGGCCATTTTTATTTTCGATATTCAATGAATATGTAATGATGCTTAGTGAGGACATGCAACTATGTTTGTTGTCTACTCCAAAGACAACCAATGATCTTAAAACGAACTATATATATATATATATATATATATGTATTTATTACAGTACATGGCTTCTAGGTTAACTTGTTTTCTACATGTTATAACACTGTGTGGACCTTCATTTTCTTATGTCATCCTGTCAGTCACTAACAGAGGATGGACCTGGTACTGTAAAACGATCCCATACATGGGCACAGCATAGCTGTTAAGGATCCAACATATTTGTACCTAGCTTATAAATGTAGGTTAGGTGCGTACAGCAGACAGTAGCTAGCAGTTTTCGACAGATACAGCCCACTGAAAAATATATTGTTTTATATAAAAATAATTGATATATATATCTATATACACATATATCATATATACACATATATTAGGTGTACACTTTACGAATATAATAGTTTGTTATGGACATCTTTACCATTCAATCTCGTCCAACAGATCTTGCAGCTGTCACTCCTCGGCTCTTGGTAGTTCAGGCATTTATCAAACTAGGCAACTCCGGGGTTCCTGTCAATCAAAGTCCAGTGGCTCCGCCCCAAAGTGTCAGAAACTTTTCACGCGCGTGTAGACAGACTCCGCGAGCGAGTGAGGCTGACACTCCCGCGAGCGAGCAAGAGGGCTGCCTCTGCGAGCGAGGGTCATTTCATGCGCGTGTAAAAGCACATTTTCTGCTTGAGTAGCTTGTTTTGCGCGCTAGAATATTGACCCCAGGGCATGACATTAAGGATTTTGGGAGATGGCCCTGTGGGCCATCTAAGCTAATTTACAGATGGCCCTGAGTCCAATAGAGATGGCCCTGAAAAATGCGCGCGGACGAAATGACTCACGAAAGGTTTGGGGGACCTGCAGGTCTTAGATGCTGTCTGGTGCATTCTCTAGAATTATAAGATGAACCACCACAATATTATATTGTACAATTTCAATTTTATTCTTAATTTCACTTCTTCTTGTTTGTGTTTGCTGATTCAACGACTCAGTGGCCCTCTGTCTGTCAGAGGGCCACTGACTGGGGTTGAAGATGGAACATTTTGAAGGGACACTCCCTTTCTGGAGATCTTGGAATCTTTTCTCCAGGTGCTTGATGAGCACATCTGCAAACACATACAAAATGTCAAATTATAATCCCTGTCTCTGGACCACCATAAAAAAATCATTTATATCATAACAAATGTGAAATTATATTCCTGTCTCTGGACCACCATAAAAAAATGATCTATTAAAACATGTTATGCCCATATTTACTTATGAAGAAAATATTTACTTTTGAAGAAAAAATATTGAATATTTACTTTGAAGAAAATATTATTGGGCACATACCTATGACTTTGATTCTCTTTTTTCGGGGGGGGGGGCTGCAGCTCAGTCTTTCTCTTCTTTCCAGGTTGTTCACCTTGCTTTGGTGGACTAAGAAACATTGTAATACACTCTGACTTTAAATTATTTGATCATTATGTATTCAGCATCAGAATCCGTAACAAACTGAAATTCCCGCGAAAATGTGGTTGCATTCGATTCATTGTCCGGGTAGTATTCAGTTGCGCCACTTATGTGACAGACAAGTTTAGTCAACTCTAATGTCTAACACTTAATGTGGAGAAAGAGATGTCCTGTATGGGTTGATTGTGCGTTGATCTGTTGGTAATGCCTCGGGGTTCCGGTGGGCATGTAAACAAATGCATAATGCTGCGCTATACTTTGTGGCCTCACCCGGTTGCATAGCAACACTTATTGTTTAGGTGTCTTTTAATAAGCAGGTAGTCATATCATTAGCTAGAACTAGCTGGATCTGATCGATATGGACATGAACGCGAGTGAAGTCTAATCTGACGGGAGAGAGATCACCTGCTGCTGCTGCTGCTGCTGCTGACGAGTCGACACGCAGCTCTGCATCACATGCAGCGGTGAGCGGACAACACACACACTTCAGGTTAGAATATCACACGTAGCTATTTTAATTACCTCTCAAACTACCTAAACTAGTTATAGATATGTTTAGTTTTACTGTCGGGTCACTCATTACTGGATCCGCGAGCTGCATGATACTGGCATAATAGATTGCCCGATCGGGCCACCAGCAGGTGAGGCTTCATTGCCCGAGCTAAATGCTAGATGGCCCCGGGCCATCGGGCCATCCTTAATGTCGAGCCCTGGACCCAGATCTGACTCCATAGCTTCGCTCTGGGCAAAACTGCATGCGCGAAGCCCCCACTTTTTTTTGGTAACGTCGGTGTGTATGTGGAAATTCTCCTTCTATTCTATTGGCTCTACTGGTCAAAAAGAGATGTCAATCACCAACATCGACCAATGGGTTCCAGAGAAACGGTAAAAACTGCGATTTCCACCCAAATCACCTCAGAGGTGGAGTTTTTTGCTAAACCTCTCTAAAAAGGTCACATGTCACTTGTTTTGCATCAATCTTGATACAGGGTACTTATTATATGTTGTACTTTGGATTCCTAAAGCTTTTAGTCTACCTTACCATCATCCAAGTACAACAATTATTTTTGGACGGACACTATCATTTACAGTTTTTTACTGTGTTCAATCTGAATTTTCTTTAAATAAAAAACATCTATATTGATTCTGACTTTTCTGCATCCAACTCACAGGTTTATCATTACTTTGAGAACAACGATTATTAATGTAACCCTTTTAGAATATATGGTCATTTGTTCTGGGAATGTCATTTTCGAGCCTGAAACCTGAAAAACAGGGATGGGGTTCAACAGGTTAAAAAACTATTTCTCATGATTTGAAGCTTTTATTGTCAGATGCACAAGGAAACCCCCAAGGCTCCTTAAAGGATGCAACACACTGAAGACTGAATAAAGACTTAATTTAAAGGTTGTTTTTTTGGGTGAAATCACACATTTAATGACTTTATTTTTATATGTACAAGGTAACCATAGTAGAGTCCAGTGAGCGTGTTGGAGGCCGGGTCCATACCCACAGGAACGAGGAGGAGGGATGGTTCGCCGAGCTTGGAGCCATGAGGATCCCCAGCTTTCAACAGTGAGTTCAAGACAAGTTTGAAGAAATAAATCTGATTCACCTTAACGGTACATCCACACAGCAGCTTTGAAAAAATCTTGAAAATCTTGGAGCTGGGCGTGTCTGAAAGCTTGGGGATTTTTTGAAAGCAACACGACCAACAACCAATCACATGAATCTCCTGCCCCCAACATACAAAGCAAAAAACCCCGGTGATTTTATGCGAACAATATATATATATATATAAACTCCCCAAACAGGCGAAAACCTACCAGTTTCACCCACTGTCTCGGCCACCTCCCTCCATGCTGGTTCCTCCGGTTTGTATCCTGTTAATAGTCTGGTCGTAAAGAACCGGGTGATTTGCTACCGTAACTTCTCGTTTGGAATATGAGGAAATGAACTGCGGTCTGGCTCTCCCAGCTTACACGCGGTTTGATTGGCTAGCGCTTCTACTGTCAGATTTGCATACACGGGATTTGATTGGCTGGCGCTTCCAGCTCAGATTCAAAAGTTGAACATTGCTCAACTTTTGAATCCTGAAAATCCTGGAAATCTTCGCTTTGCTTCCCCACAATGCAGTTCGGGGAAAAGCGAGGCAAAGTGACGTCACCCCATTCAAAGTGAATGGGCAGAGAAGCGTTGGAGAAGCGTTGGAAGATTTGTTTAACGCTGCTGTGTAGACGGGCCGTAAAGGTCTCCTATTAAGGCATATATTATAGGTTTCAGATCTATCAAAAATGTATAAAGTGAAGTGTTTTGCTCAAAATACCAAACAGATCACCCATTCTAGCCTCAAGTCCCTCTATTTCAGCTGTTACTAAAGTGCTGATTCTGGGTCTATAGCTTTAAAAATCAAAATCACATCAAGGATTCTCTCTGAAACAGGATGGAACTCAAACTCTTTTTCTCTCTCAGGTTTACCACAAGGTGACTTCCTTTTGATTTCCTGCTTCTTCACACACATGCTCTCTCCTGTACAGGTTAGCTCTGAGCAATGGAGGGGTTGACGGGTTCGGGGGTGGACGGGGGGGGGAGACACTATGGACGCACTCGTGAACTGTCAACGGGGGGTACACTGTGGACCTGTCAGCGCAACTTACATGGTGCCGTTTAAAAAATATAATAATAAAGGGCGGTGCCAGCCGTCAGCGAACCGAGCCGGCATTTCTGCGCGACTGTCACTCAAATGTGGGACATTGTCTCAATTTGTGGGACGCGGGACAAATAATAAAAATGCACACACACACACACACACACACACACACACACACACACACACACGATGCTGCCCCTCACACACACACATGCTACATTTTATTATAATTACTGTGAAATATGCCTATTATGTTTTCGTCATTATTACAACAAATACAATTGGAACTGATAACACTGGCAATGATTTTATATTTATTAGACTAAAAAAAATCATGCTTCAAATAAGTGGGGGTACAGCGTCCAACGCCCACTACACCACTGGCTCTGAGTGTTAGCAATGCTAATGAAAACACAGACCGTATTACGTCCAAAACACATCTCATTGTTTCTGACAGCAACGTTTCTGATTGGCCCGTGGGGGTAAAGCCCGCCCACATTTTAGTAATGTCGTCAAGACGCAGCAAATCTGGATCAGCTCCGTTGATCCCCCGTTTTTAGCGATGCGGGTACGGAGGAAAAGAGAGAGGGGTATATTATCTGACACTTAGAGAGTCTCCAGACACACCGGGGTCACACCGGGGACACACCGGGGACACACCAGGGACACACCAGGGTCACACCGGGGACACACTGGGGACACACCAGGGACACACCAGGGACACACCGGGGACACATTTATGTAGAAAAGACATCAAAAAGTGCATTTTGCATGATAGGAGACCTTTAAGTCTGAAACATGTGAATGCGTCTGTTGGCAGCATCGTCCGCTGGTTTGCTAAAGAACTGGGGGTGAAGCTGAATCCATTCATCATGGAGGACGTGAACACGTTCATCCTGGTGAACGGGCTGCTGAAGAAGACGTACGCTGTGAAGGCTGATCCAAACATCCTGGAGTATAACGTGTGGAAGAGCGAGAGGGGGAAGTCTGCAGACCAGCTAATGCAGGGAGCTCTGCAGAAGGTACATTGCACATAAACACAATAAAATGGAATAATAATAATAATATTAATAATAATAATTTTAATAAGATTATATATAAAAGTAAAAAAATATGAAAATAATAATAATACTGGCAAATTAATTTAACTAATATCACAAAAGAGAATATTCAATATTGAATGATTGCTACTCAGATTTTCTATGACTTGTTTTATTTATTATCGCTTGGTATTGTTCCTCACCCACAATATGCATACAGTACAAATACCAAATAACAGCTGAGATGTTAATAATATTCTATCTAGGTGAAAGATTACGTGAAGACACATGGCTGCAAAGCTGCGCTCCAGAAGTACGACCAGTACTCTTTGGAGGTAATTTAAATTCTTATTTATTTTAATTGTATGTACTTCCAATGCACGTTGTACAAGGGTAGAACACGTTTTGCTTTGATGAAAGACAGAATATTTAAAGATAATGACTATAATGTAAAAAACATCTGTTTGCCAGGATTATCTGAATGGAGAAGACATGAGTCAGGAGGCGATAAGGATGATCGGAGACCTACTGAACCAAGATAGCCTGATGAACCTGGCTCTGACCGAGGCTATCTACCTCCGTAGCGACGTCAATAGCACCATCAAGTACCGTTTCAATGTTTAACTTTTTCCTGAATTCATTTACGGGCTAGAGCAGTGCAGCAATAAGTCTTTAATTAGGAAATTAACCACTTACTGTTCCTCCTCTCGAAGACAAGCTTATCAAATATTCACGTTTTGTTCTACGACATAAAATACGACAGATAATAACCTACTGGTAACCAAAAATGGCTGTTGCTTACAAGTGTCTAAACGAGACAACTAAACGTCATCACGCCCAATATTAGCCACATTTAGCTTAGCGGTGGTGACGTGAAGTCATGTGACCGAGCTGTAGTTCCTTTATAGCCCAACATTAGCCTCCTTTAGCTTAGCGGTGGTGACGTGAAGTCATGTGACCGAGCTGTAGTTCCTTCATAGCCCAACATTAGCCTCATTTAGCTTAGCGATGGTGACGTGAAGTCATGTGACCGAGCTGTAGTTCCTTTATAGCCCAACATTAGCCTCCTTTAGCTTAGCGGTGGTGACGTGAAGTCATGTGACCGTGCTGTAGTTCTTTTATAGCCCAACATTAGCCACCTTTAGCTTAGCGGTGGTGACGTGAAGTCATGTGACCGTGCTGTAGTTCCTTTATAGCCCAACATTAGCCACCTTTAGCTTAGCGGTGGTGACGTGAAGTCATGTGACCGTGCTGTAGTTCCTTTATAGCCCAACATTAGCCACCTTTAGCTTAGCGGTGGTGACGTGAAGTCATGTGACCGTGTTGTAGTTCCTTTATAGCCCAACATTAGCCTCCTTTAGCTTAGCGGTGGTAACGTGAAGTCATGTGACCGTGCTGTAGTTCTTTTATAGCCCAACATTAGCCACCTTTAGCTTAGCGGTGGTGACGTGAAGTCATGTGACCGTGTTTTAGTTCCTTTATAGCCCAACATTAGCCGCCTTTAGCTTAGCGGTGGTGACGTGAAGTCATGTGACCGTGCTGTAGTTATTTTATAGCTCAACATTAGCCACATTTAGCTTAGCGGTGGTGACGTGAAGTCATGTGACCGTGCTGTAGTTATTTTATAGCCCAACATTAGCCTCCTTTAGCTTAGCGATGGTGACGTGAAGTCATGTGACCGTGCTGTAGTTCCTTTATAGCCCAACATTAGCCGCCTTTAGCTTAGCGGTGGTGACGTGAAGTCATATGACCGTGCTGTAGTTCCTTCATAGCCCAACATTAGCCGCCTTTAGCTTAGCGGTGGTGACGTGAAGTCATGTGACCGTGCTGTAGTTCCTTTATAGCCCAACATTAGCCGCCTTTAGCTTAGCGGTGGTGACGTGAAGTCATATGACCGTGCTGTAGTTCCTTCATAGCCCAACATTAGCCGCCTTTAGCTTAGCGGTGGTGACGTGAAGTCATGTGACCGTGCTGTAGTTCCTTCATAGCCCAACATTAGCCACCTTTAGCTTAGCGGTGGTGACTTGAAGTCATGTGACCGTGTTGTAGTTCCTTTATAGCCCAACATTAGCCGCCTTTAGCTTAGCGGTGTTAACGTGAAGTCATGTGACCGTGCTGTAGTTATTTTATACATGTAGCTCAACATTAGCCACCTTTAGCTTAGTGGTGGTGACGTGAAGTCATGTGACCGTGCTGTAGTTCCTTTATAGCCTAACGTTAGCTTTTTTAGTTCAAAGATCATAAAGTGCTGTGAATATGTGTTTTATTGCCTCTCCAATGGCACACATATAGAGCAACCCAGTCTCACGGCATTTCGTGTTCACCAACACGATTTTTAATCTATTGATTCGTGTTCACCAACACGATTTGCCCCTTTTTTTCGTGTTGCACAGCACGATTTTAAAAGCAATGTATTTCTACTGCCTGCAGCACGTCTTTTTCTCCGGTCGGGTCGAGGAAGACCGGAAGCTGTGTGGTTCATAAAAACATGTTCTTACTCAATATCAAGCCACAGTTATTGCTTTTATTTGAAATCGTATAATTTCTGACTTTTGTTGCCATCTGTGAGAAAAATAAATGGAACTCAGAGCCTCAGGATACTGAAATCTGTATTTTTTAAATCTTTTTTTCCTTCTAATTTGTTATTCTTTTCAAAATAACACACTGTTATTTACTCACCAATAACACTCAATTATCCTTGCTTTTATTTATTGGTTTAATTCTATAATCTCGGGCTGTTTTGGCGTCCGTCAGGAACTGAATTTCAAAATAAAAATAACCGGAAACAGACGTAGGCATTTCGAGCGATTACCCAAGATCCTCAGCTATGGTTTTAAGCTCACTTATTGGATGTTTTAGCCGCAATGCATGCTGGGATTTGGTGTTTATATGATATGAAATCCGGAAAACATTTTAAAAGAATACTTAATTCCGAGTGTTCTTGCTTTTCTCTTTGAAAGTCATCACATAACGGCATTGTAATACACGGTTCGGCTGCATTGTATATTACTGATCTGCTGTAGTTCTTTATTTATAGAGCCCTGATGAGAAGAACTTTGGAAAAACTGAGAAAATGGCGCCGAAACTGAATACTTGACGTGGATCATAAATATATTCAACAAGTAAACAACATCTTCAATTTCTCTTCACACAATACGTCTCCTTGCAGTATCAACACTAATTCGGCTGACTTTTACATTTGATCTAATTCATAGATAGGTTATATTTACACCATAACGGTGCACAGCTGATATAAAAGGACTGTAGTTTTTAAAGATATTACTGATTTTCTTTGAATGTAAGAATGTAAATACTGAGTCTGAAATAGTATAGCAATATGCTGGAAAATTATGTGAAAGTATGAATAAAACGTGTCCTACACTAATAAAACAAAGTTATTATGGCTGTGTGTACCTTGTGTGCACTGCCTAGTGGTTAAAACACGTTATTGAATTATTGTTTTTATGTGTTATAATAACACATAAAAACAATAATGTACTCTTAATATTGTTTCCATCAAATATTATTTGAATAAAAATATGAAGAGTACATACTTTCATAGGGGGAAAGTAGAAGGTCTGTGATAGAAATATAGAATATAAAAAATCAAGAAGATACTATAAGTGATCTCTACAATAAAACAGTTTAGTGCAGGATGTACAAATATATTAATAGGAGGAGGTGCAAAACAGAAAAACGAATTAACCTTTATTCAAACATTAAATAACTGATTAAGGTCTTCTTTTAAATAAGAAAAAAACTTTGGGGGTATCTATCTACAGATAAATATTAAGCCTGACAAAGTACTTAACGTCTAATATATTGCTTTCCTGCAATGTTAACTATGTTGAAGCACTTATTTTAACTGATATTATACATATGAATTATACTCTTATGTATGTAGATAGAATAAGAAATGTGCAGAATATGAATATGTTTAATGGTGGAGGTACACACATATTGATAGATGTCTTGTAATGCACTGTTGAGGAACCTGTGACCCAAGTGTTTCATTCATTGCATAACTACACCGTAGTTGTGTATATGATATGTCAATAAACCTTTTGAACATCTTGAAATCTTGAAAGGGATGTGCAAAATAGCCATAATATACAGTCTTTAATTAACTATTAGTATAGAATAACGAGTAATGAATATACTTTATTACTCGTTTCCATTCATGTCAATTGCAGATACATGTTTAGTCTTCTCAAGCACCAACTATCAAATATCTCTCCTGATTGTTGGCACTTGACAATCACCTTACCTGAATTTTACTCAGGTGTAACTAAAGTCTGATTTAAGGGTTGTTTATATTTCACATAATTAATCAGAATCTGCAAAGTAACTCAAATAAGTGTAGTGGAGTAAAAATACCAGGTTAACCTCTGAATTGTAGTGGAGTAGAATTACAAAGTATCAATGAGCTGTCATGTGGGTATATATTAATGCTGCGCATTATGGACACAAGCGATTTTCACCCATTTATTAATTATATGTTTTACATTTGATAACACCAATGTGTTTAATACTGGCAACTTCTAATTGTGGGAAACACGAAAACGTTCAGTAGAGACGTCCCATAGAACATTTTGCGAAACACAATAGCCAGCATGTGTAGTTCTGGGAGGGTGTTCGATTCCAGTTTTGGATAGGCTGGCGTGGTTTCGTTCCATTTCACATAGCTATTTGACGCTCTGCGTAACCTTACGGGGACTGTAGTCCTAAACGATAGCTGGGGATTATGGGTAGTGTAGTGTCTTCGGCCATCCTAAACTCAGAAATGTTGACAATCGCAATGATGCTCGAAATGTCCCTTACAGGCCTATGTCTGTTTCCGGTTATTTTTATTTTGAAATTCAGTTCCTGACGGACACCAAAAAAGCCCGAGATTATGGAATTAAACCAATAAATAAAAGCAAGGATAATTGTGTGTTATTGGTGAGTAAATAACAGTGTGTTATTTTGAAAAGAATAACGAATTAGAAGGAAGAAAATATTTAAAAATACAGATTTCCGTATTCTGAGGCTCTGAGCCCCATTTATTGTCTGAGCCCCATTTATTTTCCTCACAGACGGCAACAAAAGTCCGAAATTATACGATTTAAAATAAAAGCATAATTGTGGCTTGATATTGAGTAAGAACATGTTTTTATGAACCACACAGCTTCCGGTCTTCCACGACCCGACCGGAGAAAAAGACGTGCCGGGGCAAATCGTGTTGGTGTACACAAATCAATAGATTAAAAATCGTGTTGGTGAACACGAAATGCCGTTAGACTGGGTTGTATAGAGAAATCCAGAGGTCATCGATCACATATTACCTACATTTGTGGCTGATACAAGGAGACTACAATTGTTTTCTGTTACAGGTACGATGAGGTGACGGGCGGGTCTGATCTGCTGACCACAGCTTTCCTCAATGTCCTCCACGTCCCCATCCTCCTCAACTCTAAGGTGAAACGTATCCGCCAATCAGATCGAGGGGTCATCGTGTCCTATCAGACCGATCGAGAACTTCCTCTTACTGACCTTCATGCTGACGTTGTCCTGGTGACCACCACGGCCAAAGCTGCCCTTTTCATGGACTTTGATCCACCTCTGTCCAATAAAAAGACGGAAGTCCTGAGGGGCGTCCACTACGGAAGCTCCACTAAGATCATCCTCACTTTTAGAGAGAAGTTCTGGTTGAAGGACGGCATCCGAGGCGGGAAGAGCATCACCGTCGGTCCTTCTCGGTTCATCTACTACCCGAGTCACAGTTTCCCGAACAATAAGAACATCGGGGTTCTGCTGGCTTCCTACACCTGGGCCGAGGACTCCCTCCTCCTCCTGGGAGTGAGCGACGAAGACCTCAAGGTCTGTAAAGTGCCCCGATAAACATTCCTGTTTGTCATCTTGCAATATACTTATTTATATAAATAGTTATCACCGCAATAAACCGTATTTGATTTTGTCTTACTTTACATTATTTCATTTCATCTAAGTTGAAATAGAAAGTAGTTGCAAAAAAATATCGAATAAAGCATGATAAAAACTGTTTATCTCTAAACTATTGAAAAATATGATTGCCTTTTACTCTGTTAAATTGAAGTCTTAGTCCTGTGTGTGTTTCACAGGGACATATGTTTGACCTTTCAGGAAGGGCAAAAGGTGGATTTGCAAATGGTTGAGCACTGGGAGGTTTAATGGTTTAGTTTAATGATGGGGATGTTTAGATAATGCCTGAGAGAATTTAAGGGTGGGACCAGTTGAATATTCTCTCTACATATAATGAGACTGTAAGCTGTGTTCTGGGGTCAAAGCCATTTCATCCTGATGATGAAGCTGCTCTGTTCCTGCATTTGGGATTGATTTTAATTCTATATAGACTTTCTTTATTACTTTATTAAACATAACAAAAGACAAACTTTGTCCATGAATCATTTATCAGTTTCTCTTAAGAATTTCCTCCACATTATTATTACTGTTGCATTTAACTCTATATTAGATTCTGTTGGTTTCTGTCAGAGTGTAAATAAACCAACCCACTGCTATAATCACACTCTCGACCTTGTTCTGACTTATGGTATTGAAATTGAGCAACTATTAGTCGAACCGCATAATCCTGCTTTATCCGACCATTTCTTAGTAACTTTTGAAGTACTATTACAAGACTACAAAGCATTAGTCAAAAGCTCTTGCAGCAGAAACCTATCTGTTAGTGCTATAGCCACATTTAAGGAAGAGATTCCACCAATACTTAACTTGATAGCATGTCTGCATGTAGGGGAGGAAACTTATACAAAATGTACACCACCCCAAATTGATCATGTTGTTGATAGTGCTATAGATGCGCTGCGAATAAAATTAGACTCTGTTGCTCCTTTGAAAAAGAAGAAAATAAAACAACATAGATTAGCTCCATGGCATAATGCCGAAACCCGCAAAATAAAGCAAAAGTCTAGACAACTTGAAAGGATATGGCGTTCCACTAAACTTGAAGAATCTCGTTTAATTTGGCATATTACTCTCAATGAATATAAGAAAGCACTGCGTAAAGCGAGAGCAGCCTACTACTCTTCATTAATAGATGAGAATAAGAATAATGCAAGATTTCTTTTCAGCACTGTAGCCAGGCTGACAGAGAGCCACAGCTCCATTGAGCCTTCTATTCCCATAGCACTCAGTAGTAATGATTTTATGTGCTTTTTTAACGATAAAATTGTTACTCTTAGAAACAAAATTAATGACCTCTTGCCTTTGACCAGTATAGTGTTATCAACAGCTCCCGGAATCGTAAGTTCTAATATTACACTAGATAGTAAACTAGAATGCTTTTCAGCCATAAAGCTTGAACAATTACATTCAATGATTCTCTCTTCTAAACCATCAACGTGCATGTTAGACCTAATTCCAACTAAGCTGTTGAAGGAAGTTTTTCCATTAATTAGCACTTCTTTATTAAATATTATGAATATGTCTTTATTATCAGGCAATGTTCCACAATCATTCAAAGTAGCAGTGATAAAACCGCTTCTTAAAAAGCACAACCTCGATCCAGAGGTTTTAGCCAACTATAGACCTATTTCTAATCTTCCGTTCCTCTCAAAAATTCTTGAAAAAGCGGTCGCAAAACAGCTGTGTGATTACTTAAAAAACAATGATTTATTTGAAGATTTTCAGTCTGGCTTTAGAACACATCATAGCACAGAGACAGCTCTGGTTAAAGTCACAAATGATATTCTAATAGCCTCAGACAAGGGACTTGTCTCTATTCTTGTTTTGCTCGATCTCAGTGCTGCATTTGATACTATCGACCATGATATCCTATTGCAAAGACTAGAGCACTTAGTTGGCATACAGGGAACTGCTTTAGGCTGGTTTAGGTCCTATCTATCTGAACGCTCTCAGTTTGTACGTGTTAACGATGAATCTTCCAAGCAAACCAAAGTTAGCCATGGAGTGCCACAGGGCTCAGTGCTCGGACCTATTTTGTTCACATTATATATGCTTCCGTTAGGCAATATTATAAGGAATCATTCTGTAAACTTTCATTGTTATGCGGATGATACTCAACTATATTTATCAATCAAGCCTGATGAAATTAATCATCTAAATAAAATTCAAGACTGCCTTAAGGACTTAAAAACGTGGATGACCTTAAACTTTTTGATGTTAAACACGACCAAAACTGAAGTTATTGTACTTGGCCCGAAGAATCTACGAAACAAATTATCTAAAGATATACTAACTATGGATGGCATTAATTTGGCCTCCAGTGAGACTGTAAGGAATCTTGGTGTTATATTTGATCAGGATTTATCCTTTAACGCCCACATAAAATCAATTTCAAGGACCGCCTACTTCCATCTACGTAACATTGCAAAAATCAGGCATATCTTGCCTCAAAACGATGCAGAGAAACTAGTCCATGCATTTGTTACTTCTGGGCTGGATTATTGTAACTCTTTATTATCAGGGAGTACCAAGAAGTCAATCAAGTCGCTTCAGCTGATTCAAAATGCTGCGGCTCGTGTACTAACCAGAGTTAGGAAAAGGGACCACATTACTCCTGTTCTGGCTGCCTTACACTGGCTCCCTATAGAACACAGGATAGAATTTAAAATTCTTCTTCTCGCCTACAAAGCCCTTAATGGGCAGGCGCCATCTTACCTTAAATAACTCATTATACCCTACTGTCCTACTAGGGCATTGCGTTCCAAGAATGCAGGGTTGTTGGTTGTTCCTAGAATCTCTAAAAGTACAATGGGAGCCAGAGCCTTTTCTTATCAAGCTCCACATTTGTGGAATCAGCTTCCAGTTTGTGTTCGGGCGGCAGACACCCTATCCGTTTTTAAGAGTGCGCTTAAGACCTTCCTTTTTGATAAAGCTTATAGTTAGGGCTGATTAGATTCAGCCCCTAGTTTTGCTGATATAGGCTTAGTTTGTCGGGGGACATCTTACTTCTTCCTTCTCGCTGTCTATACCTGTGTACTCTCATGTTCCGATTAACCCAGCTTCCCCAAATGTCTTTCTTTTTGGTGTCTATATACGCTGGGATCCGGAGTCATGGATGATCCTGTGGTCCTGTGTCCTGGATCGCGAGCGCTGGATCTTGAGTCGTGGCTGTGGTCCTGGATCATCGGTCCTGGATGGATATCCTCGTGGATTCATCTTCCTATTACACACATGCATTTCCAAACATTTGGACTACCTATGTTGCAAATGTATTATCTTTTCAATTTACACACGGCATCTATTGCACGTCTGTCCGTCCTGGGAGAGGGATCCCTCCTCTGTTGCTCTCCCTGAGGTTTCTCCCATTTTTCCCTTTAAACTGGGTTTTCTTTGGAAGTTTTTCCTTGTACGATGTGAGGGTCTAAGGACAGAGGGTGTCGTATTGTCATACTGGTATTCTGTACACACTGTGAAGACCACTGAGACAAATGTAACATTTGTGATATTGGGCTATATAAATAAACATTGATTGATTATTATGTGGAGATTTCTGCAAAGCGTTTTAAAGGTCGTTTTAAAGGCCGTGGATCATCTCTACGGCGGCCAGGTGGTAGGTGAAGATGTCGGAGTGACTTAAGATAAAGGTATATTATTTATCTTTGTGATGCCAAAGGTAATGTAGACGACCATTGCCACTTTGGAGTCCATGCAGTGGTAATTGGAGGAAGAGTTGACGGACATTTTGATTGGTTGCTTTTATAGAGAAAATGGAGACGAGAAATTAATTAACTGATGCAACAATTAAAACATTCAAATTTATTTTCAGAAGAAGTGGGCCTCGAATTGATCCCTGTGGCACACCAAGAGCGTTATTAATAAAAGGATATTTTGTTACAGGAGAAAGATTTTTCCTCCACCATTTAGCAGCCGAAGAGGCACTGAAAGATTTCCCCGAATGGTTCAATTATGTAAAATATTCTTAATGTAAAAGCTTTTTCAACCAAAACACATACTGTATATGTCATGTTTTGTGTTTAATCATCTTGCATTTAATACATATATTTAATCTAATTTTATAAAACGTATGCCTATGTATAAAATATGGAAAAGCATTTAAATAAATCACGTCTACCTTCGTTTCCACATTATTAAAGCAATAAAACCATACAAACACCAGCATTTGTTTCAGTGTTTATATATAGAAGCAGCTTTTTATTTATTTTATGCAGATTCTTATATTCAAGCATGTGATAATACAATTCCATAATATTTATATATATGTATATTTAGTAAATTAAGGTTTATAAAAATAGTTAAAATGGTATTGATGATTCATTATTTTTGCAAAACATTGAAAAGCAGATATTTTAATTATATTAAATGTTATATTGATTAAAGAACACTCCCCTTGTCACTGTGTTATTAATGATCTGTCTCTCCGTGTTCTCTGATTCTCTATTATCTGATTCTCATGTATTAATACCTATGTGTGTATTAATGGCACCATGTGCGACAGACAGCTGCAGGACTGTGGTTTATTTGCATATTGTCAAACAAATGATGGATTTCGTGTCACTCTACACTGTAAATGGTGTCATGCAAATTTTAATTGTTTTCATTATTTTCACAGTCAAGTCAGAGCGCGGAGTCACTCGTTGCTCGAGGAAAATGTATTTACATAGAGTTTGAAATAAAATCAAATCAAGTCAAATGTTGTCTTGATGCATACAACTCTCATTCAACAATGAATGCATTTTTGTTTTGCATCTATCTGAAATCAATCTAGCCAACGTTTAGTATCGTTAACAAGTTGACCTATAGAGACCGAACTCCATTAACCTGTCAGTTGTGTAATAATGGTACCTAATGGCCAAAGTTTCCATCAAAATCGAACGCTTTGCATAATATACATAAAGTGTTTTCCACCCATTTCTGTTAAAAATCAGGAAATGGGAACATTGAGATAAACATTTGGTGGCACTAATTCCTCAGCAATTTGACATTAAACGTAAGCAGAAGAAGTTCCCTAGTAATGATTACAACATACACTAGTGTAGTTCAGCCTTGTCTCATATACAATCTGATTGCACACACTAATGCAGCGTTTCTCAAAGTGTGGAGCGCGCCCCACTGGTGGGGCGCAGAGATGTGATAGGTGGGTCGAGAAATACAAAATAATACTTTTTTTTAAATACTTTTTTTTTTTTTTTTCGTCACTGGTGGAATATAAAAACAACGGCCCGGGGTGCAAAACGCATCAATGAAAGCGACCCTCTACCACACATTTACACCTGTAAATAACCCAATTTGTGTTCTTTGAAATTGAAAAGGATATTGCATTGTGTTACTTTCGTTGCAGTTGTATGTCTTAAGTGTAATTTGGCATGCTTTTATTTTGAAGGCGAGTTTACGCTGTTGACAGTTGTTGTTGCTATGTAAACAAGAAACGTTTCACAGCGGGCGGAACTTGTCATAAAGTCCGCGATAATAAAGCCCACCCATTTAGAGGGAAGATATGATTGGTCAATTGTACTGTCATTTGACATTAGTCTCTCGTTCAGTTACTACAGCTGGGCCCTCCGTGAATTCATAGCTGGCCGTCCAATCAGCTCCTGTCTTCACCTCGCAGAGACGAGCTTCTTTCATGTAACCCTTCACATTCAAACAGAAACTGAATAGGCAGATTCAAAGGATTTATTTCTTTGGAAATGTTATTTTAAATACAATTAAATCGAGTTATTTTTGGTAAAACTAATGACAAATATTACTAAAAACATATTTAAGAAAATTATATAAAGAAAAATATAATTTGTTTTAATGTTTTTAAATATTATTTTGTAGAATATCTTAGGCCCTCAGAGACAGGCTCGCCACTGGTAAAAATCTCTCATACACACATGTGAAACGCTCTCACAGACACACACACAACAGCATTGCAGTCGGGAAGAAAAGCAATGTGGAGCGAGAGAGAGAGAGAGAGAGAGCGAGAGAGCAAGAGAGCAAGAGAGAGAGCACACCTTTATCTATTTAATAAAGTTGTACAAAATAAAGTAAGAAATCATTCCAATGTGTACTTTAGGACAGTAAAACGTTTAAAAGGGGAGGGATTAGTCAAATATGCATAAATAAAGAATGCTTACTAGGTAACATAAGATAAGAATAAACAAGTTTAAATGATTTGTTGTGATCATATTCTAAAGATGTTTGGATTATTGAAAAGTATACAGCTCCCTTTCATCTGAGTGTTGAGAGCTGTATCCATACATTCATGTTGGGCTCAAAGTAGGGCTGCTCGATTATGGCAAAAATCATAATCTCGATTATTTGGGTCAATAATTGATATCACGATTATTAAAAACGATTAACTTTGAAAACATCAATTTATTGAAGAAAATAATTTGAAAAGTATATTTTTAACAGTTGATTACCCTTAACTTTAAGTATAATTCTAATTAAAAACCTATTTAAAAAAAATAAAATCGTTTTATTTCGATTATGTTGTTTTCATAATCGTTGCAAGCCAAAATCGTAATTGCGATTCAAATACGATTAATTGTGCAGCCCTAGCTCAAAGTGCACCAAATTGATGCATTCAACTTCAACATTTAAAAAAAATCTTCCTGGGGGTGCATGAGGACCCCCCTAGAGGAGGTGAGAACCCCCCTAGAGGAGGTGACGTCCACCACCAAATAAAGCAGGTTAAAATAATTAAATTGAATACATTTTATTTTAGTAAACACTGAAAACGGGTCCCACAGACCCAAACAGCACACAAAGGTTAAAGGTAGCATATAATAATGTTAAAATGTGCTAAATATATACACTGCAAAAAAACAAAAAAGAGTAAAAGTAGCTCACGACTTGTTTTATTTTTTTGAAAGTATCCCTTGGCCTACCATTTTATTGGAGCGATGAGGAACAGGTGGGGCTTGAAAAGGCCCACCTGTTCAAAGTGGGGAATGACAGAAAAAGTTTGAGAACCACTGCACTAATGTGATTCAGGGTTGTGTTTGAAGCCCGGTAGTTTTCCCTCTAGTAACACCAGACTGCTGGGCACATTGAACAGCAGTGCAAACAGGACCACCACAGGACCACCACACACTGAGCACTGTTGAAAGAGAAGCCTACCAAATTGCAAACCAGATTCCCCCCAAACCTCAAGAACAGCACTCCAGTTATGATCAGGATGGTGTGGTAGGCCTTCTTCTGTGATTGGCTAACCCGCCTCCTGGCCCCGCCCCCCTCCCCTGGCCGGGGTCGAATCAGAACGCGGAGAACGGAAACGCTGCTGACAGTAAGGGAGATTACATTAACTGCAAATTGGCAGGTGCTTGGTAAATAGGAGAACCTTGAGCCTTCCTTGAGCAGGAAATGGAAACCCAGCCCCCCGAAGCACAGCAGCCAAATGTAGGCGGTCGCGATGTTTCTGATTCGGACACCGGACACCTGTTTCAATACCAGGTAGGTGATGGGGTGGACCACAGCGAGGTAGTGCTCCACACAGGAGAGGATTGGGAAAAGCATTTGTCCATACCAGGGGAAATCCAAATGAGTAACCCAGCTTTGGCCACCACGGGGTCACCGATGAGGCGGGCGGAAATGGTGATGGCGGCCCCTAATGCTCCAATCAGCTCCAGGACAGCCAAGTTGTAGGTGACAAAGTCAGACAGATTCGTGACCGCCGATGAGGAACCACATCGCTGTTGTTTCCAACGCTGGAATCCAAGACGGAGGACAAAAACGGAGGGAGGGATGAGGAAGATGATGTTGGTAAGGTAATGGTAAGAGTGAATTGCAGGTAGTCAATGATGGTGCAGTCAACCAAGGAGGTGGACTGATGAGAAACGGAGTCATTGGTGGAGGATGAATGGTTAATGGACATTTTTAAACAGAAGAGGCCTGAAGAGGAGGGGAGAGACAGAGACGAATCAATTAACAGTCATGCTAACGTGCTCAAAATGACAATGCTAACATGTGGGTGTTTATAGTATTTACCAATGTTCCCAATCTTAGTTTAGTCTTTTAGCATGCTAGTGTTTGCTCATTAACAGCTAACACAAAGTATGGCTGAGGCTGGGAATACCATTAGTTCTGAGAGACAGAGAAAAAAATCAACTGTGTCATGCTAACGTGCTCAGAATGACAATGCTAACATGTGGATGTTTACCCAGGGCTGCCAACCCTCACGCATTGAGCGTGAGAGTCACGCAATTAACCCATATCTCACGCACTCACGCCACACTTGCCTTGCCTCACGCTAAGTTTTCATCCAAAATAAATGTATATAAAAATAAAGTGAAGGAACAGCAAACCGAGCGGTCTACGAAATGAGACGGTCTTCTGGCTTAGTTCAGTAAAGTTGGAACGATATTGGGAGATTCTGATTTCACGGATCAATAACTCATGAACAAAACGTTGTTCAGACACAGATGACGTCTCCTAAATACCGTGGTAAGGTTGACAACGAACTACAATCACATGTTGATTAAAAAAAAACAATATGCGCCGTCCTCCGAGCTGGACACATTACATTGGTCTCTTTCCGCAGCTGGAGAAGAAACGAGTGCTCAGGGACCGTCTGCAAAGTGCAACTCCGAAAAAATAATATTCAATCACTATTATACAGCTTATAACTACCAAACTCACCACACACATCAATAGTCTCCTGTGTGTCATACTACAGCAAGGAGTTTGGAAGAATATGCTTTTGAATAATTTTGGGGAATATTTATAATGGAAAATCTTCAATAAATATGGCATCATATTCAATAACTTTACTATTATACAGTATATTTCTACCATACTCACTATTTGCATTGTTGTTGTTAGCATTTGGTTAGCTTAACGTATATTAGAAGCTTTTTCTCAAACAAGGAGAAGGAGAGCTCTGTCCTGTCAGACTGAGAGATACAGCTCAGTGCGGTAAGGGACTCTGTTTAGATAGTTAACTTTAGTCTAGTTATTCTAGATAGTTAATTTAAAAAGAAATCTTCCCAGGGGAGCATGCCCCCGGACCCGGCCTAGAGGAGGTGAGGACCCCCCCCCCCCACACTTGTAAAATAGCACTTTACCTCTGCTTACAACTATACAGTATGCCATTTTATATGCTGTGAGCTGATTATCGAGCCTTCGTTGTAAGAGTCGCGGGTACACTGTGTGTGCGTATTCCACTGTAGCGCCCGGAACAGGAAACCCTAGTTTGTAAATGTTCAATACATTTTTAACACTGGACACATGAACGTTTCTTTTTTCGGTTCACCAAAAAAAGAATCACTCCAAGCTGAACTCAAATGTTGGCAGCCCTGGTTTACCAGGTAAGGTATTTACAATGTGCCCTTTAGCATGGGGGGCATTATCTTTCAGCAGTAGATAGAAAGGGCAATCGAGGCAGATTGGAATTAGTTTCTAGTCAAAAAGTATTAGACGAGTAAAAATGCTGATGCAGCTAGATACAAATTCAGTTAAACCCCAAAGTCTTCACAATTCATCCTGAACAGGGTTTGAATGTTTTACGGCGATCCATCAAATAGTTGTGGACCAATTGATCACAAACAAGCAACATAGCAATCCCTGGAGGCGTAACTTGTTAATATGATTGAACTGAACTTAATTGATGTTACAAAACCATCGATTTGTGCAGAAGAAGAACCTGGAATCCATTAATTAGTGCTAAATATCCAACATTCTGCTGTAATTATAAATATCAGGCTTGAAGAAATATCTCAAAATTGGTATAAAAACTGTTGGTGTCTGATGTTTTATTGACGACATTCCGAGCAAATTACCAATAATTCAAAACATTAATTAATACATTTAAGCCAAAATGGTGATATTTTAAATATATTGAAGGGCCGTGGCCAACAATATTTTAGGTTATAACTTGGTTTGTAATCGGACCCTTCCTAGTAAACATACAATACATACATAAATAATACTTAATATGATAAAACATCTAAAAGGAAATTCCCATCTCACCAAACGTGTTGGTCCCTGATCTGCTTCCTCCGGGGTCTTCACAGTTATTGACGGCTGTGTGGAGGTTTTTAGTCTAAACATTTGTGTGTGTGTGTGTGTGTGTGTGTGTGTGTGTGTGTGTGTGTGTGTGTGTGTGTGTGTGCGTGCGTGCGTGCGTGCGTGCGTGTGTGTGTGTGTGTGTGTGTGTGTGTGTGTGTGTGTGTGTGTGTGTGTGTGTGTGTGTGTGTGTGTGTGTGTGTGTGTGTGTGTGTGTGTGTGTGTGTGTGTGTGTGTGTGTGTGTGTGTGTGTGTGTGTGTGTGTGTGTGTGTGTGTGTGTACAGTATATGTAAAGGCGAGTTGAGAACATTATGTGCTTTGCTTCGCGCAAACAAACTAATTTTCCGCAGTTTATGCTGAACTTTGCAAATTCCATGTAAAAGATGGACGTACATGCTTGGGCTAAGAGTTTATTCCTGATTAAATCTATAAAAATTAAATGACAATTAATTTCATTTCATTTCAAACCTGTATTTATACAGATAAATCTCATTGAGATCATTGATCTCTTTTCCAAGTAGTTCCACATGAAACATAAACGGAACGACAAAAGGACATCATCCAGCATCATTTACATAACTATCCACATGAGCAGGTACCAACAGCTTCCGATTGAGTAGCATCCAACCGAGCTTTAAAACATTTAGTGGCACCAGATTGTTCAGTTTCCATTTAATTTGCAGACTGTTCCAAGACAGAGGAGCTGCATCTAAAAGCTGCTTCCCTAAGACAGTCCTAGCAGCTGCCCATTCAATAAAACCACAGCATTCGATCTCAGGCAGTAGCCACTTACAATTCTCCGTGAGATCAGGGAGCAGATATAAGATGGAGGTTTCCCTAGCATGGCTTTGTATATAAAGATGTACCAGTGACTGAGCCTCCGTGCAGTTAGTGAAGGCAGACCAGCCCTTGCACACAGGGTACAGTGATGGGTTAATGCTTTACAGTTAGTCACACATCTCAGAGCGCTGTGATACGCAGCATCTAACCTGACCAGGCAATTGGCAGGTGCATTCATATAGACCAGATCCCCAGAGTCCAGCACAGGTCAAAGGTCACAGAGCCTTTTCCTGGCCTCAAGCGAGAAGCAGGACTTGTTCCTGAATTAATAAAGTATGCCAGGACTTTGTGCTGTCAGTGAATTAGAAGAAAATGATCGCGTTACACACAATAATATTCTGTGATTATCATAATCGAGGTTACACAAATATTAACGCTGTGATTGCCCATAACGTGTGTTAACGCGTTAACAGTGGCAGCCCTAATTAAAATGCTAAATTATAATGTTCTATTGAGTGTATGATAGATGGTGATGGCTGGGGTCAGGCATCGTGGAATTGTTTGTATTGAAGTTGTTTATGAAGCAAATGAAGGAGATTGGCTGCCAGACTGCTCTGTGCGGGACCATGCTGGATTTGAATGAACACTGAGGATCATTTGAATCCAGTCAAGCGTGATGGATGCTGATATGCAAATATGAAAACAATATATCTCAGTCTGAAAGCTATAATGCTTAATAACTTTGACTCGATTATTTTATGTACACTCGTGCCTCCTCAACAGTACCGTGAGTTTGGAGACACGGGATAAGGACCATCAGAACCCCAACTGAACGAGGTGAGTGTCCTTCAATTAAGGAATGAATATCCGTTCATATGTTTGTACTAAGAGTAAAAAATGCCTCACCAATTGGTCTCTGTTTGTTCTCCATTGGTAAGTAACCAACTGGAAATCATTTGAAATAACTGCAGTGGTATGTTTCTGCCAGATAAGTAATGTTGCTGTACAAGATGTCACCTCTGATCAGCTCAAGTGGATTGTTGTGCCACATTTGAAGTAGTTCCTAGAGGAAGTTCTTAAGAAATCCCCTTCATAAAGAGAGCGCAGGTTCAATCTTTAAATTTGAAGTGGAACCATGTTCCTTTTGTCATTTATCTGATGAATCGTTGGAACATTTAATTTTCTCATGCCCTTTTTCTAAATAGTTGTTGGTCGAATGTGAGAGATTGGTTGTTACTTAAATTAACAAACATTCCGGCCTTCAAAACATATCACATTTTATATTATATTGATAATTTGGATTCTCCCATATCTGATTTTGGGTAAATACCATTTATATTGTAGTAAATGGAGAGGAGGCAAGCCCTCCTTTCCCTGTTTCATAAATGAGTTCAAGTCCTTTTTAGGAAAATACAATCTTGTAACATGTCTATAAAGATTTGTAATGACATTTCCAAATGGTTATTATTTTAAGTAAGCTTAATGCCTCTCAAATGTTTTTGTGCCTTTTTGCTTTTTTTTCTCTCCCCCTGGCTCTTATTGGATTATGTCTGTCTTATTGTGAATGAATGTCTTGCACTTATGTTGATAAGTTGATGATATCCTCACCAAGCTTTTGTATGTTTTAAAAATGTTCAATACATTTTTTTTTAAAAAGAGAGCGCAGGCGGACGGAGAACACCACAAACATAATGCTAACGAGCAACCTGTCAAATATGAAAAGGAATATTTAATTGGGAATTGCCAGCTCGTATCTCCTTATTCTTCTCGTTTTTATTTTCTCCTCAGACCAACACAGAAGACATACTGAAGATATGGCAGCTAACTCCTCTTCCACATCCAACTCTAGCAGCCTTCGAGACGGCTTTTGTGCCAACGCCACGGTTAGCTTTTACATCGCCAACCCCATCCTGGTCTTAAGAACGATCCTCCTCCTGCCTGTCTGCACCTTCGTCCTCTACCTGGGTCACCAACGATGGAGGCGTCAGCGTTCCTTCAAAACAACGAGCCACTCCGACATGATCACCTACCACCAGATGGCCATGAGTCCGATCTGGAGCTTGGGGGTCGTTTGCATGTTGTGCAGCACATATGCTAATCTCCCAAAGCTTCGGGTAGCAGCAGTCCTTGCTACTTCCTTCGTTTTCTATGGAGATGTCTGGTTCAACGTCCTCACCTGTGTGGAGCGATACCTGGCTGTTGTTCACCCCCTCATCTACCTGGGGCTAAAACATGAGCGTGGGGCGAGGATCAGAAACATCAGCATTGCGTGCGTTTGGCTGCTAAGCATTGGAATGATGGGGGCCACAGCTCATTACCTGCCTGGTTTGCCACTTACCCCATATGTAAGCACTTTAGTCTTCGCCTCAGTAGTCGTGTCCTTTTGCAGCCTTTCTAGTCTCTGTGGTCTGATTCGCCCAGGGCCGGGGGACAAAGGCGGCGAGAAGAAGAAGGTTGACCAATCAAAGAAGAGGGCTTTCTTCACCATATTGGCCATAACAGGAATGCTGTGGCTGTGGTTTGCAGGGCTGATTATTTCTCTGAGTGTCTATGGCATGGGTGTCCTGAGTGAAAGTCACAGCTGTATAATTATGTCGTGTTTCGGAGTGTTTAACGTGCCCGCCAGTCTGGTGTTACCACTGCTGTATCTACACAGGGAAGGAAAACTGTTGTGTTGCTGAGGAAAGGCATGACGAGGAAAGATAGTGTCTATTAACCTAGCGTACACTTTATTAATTTGGACTAAATGAGAAATTCAGATTATAGATATATCAACTCAAAATTCACACCAAGACTTTTGCGTAGCAGGTGTTTCTGAGGAATGCAATTTGAATGTTGTACAACTTTAATAAAGTATGTTAGTTTGCTAAATCAAATGATGGATTAATAAAAACTGATGTTGTTGCAAGTTGCAACCATGAAACGGTTGGCCATAGGAATAATGGGCTAATAGAATAGAGTGGATGAAACCCTCTTTAATGGTCACACATGCAGAGCACACAGCACACAGTGAAATGTGGCCTCTGCTTTTAACCCATCCTAGTACCAGGAGTCTAGTACCAGGAGAAGTGGGCAACTATTGTACAGTGCCCGGGGAGCAATGGGAGTGAGGGGGGACGGGGGGTGTCCGGTGCCTTGCTCAAGGGCACCACGGCAGAGCAGGAGGTGAACTGGGACCTCTCCAAGTAGCAGTCCACACTCCACATTTTAGGTCTGGTCGGGGACTTGAACCGGCGACCCTACAGCTCTCAGTCCAAGCCCCTACTGCCTGAGCCACTGCCGGAATGGGCCAATGGAATAATGGGCCATTGGAATAATGGGCCATTGGAATAATGGGTTGTTGAATACTGCATATATATTTATTAATCATGTACGTTGTGTTGAGACACACAATAAGGTATAATCAGCCTGAGAAATTGCACTTGAGTTGGTGGTGGTTGCATTAATTACTTGTTGCGAGTTAGAAATAACTAATTTCATGTTAGTTGAGTTGCATTATGGGTAATGTGTCAGGTTTTTACAAGGAGAAGAGAAGCCTTCTCCCACATTGTTTTTAACTTTTAATTTTCAAACAATTGTACAATTCTCAATAGTTGAAGAGTACTTTTTGGTAATGTCAAATGTATTTTGTAGATGGATCTTATATTGTGTATTGAGTAGTTGTATGGGTTGTAAATCAGTGTCACATGTTCGGGGTGATATATATATTGAATTTCTAGGAATTTTCCAGGTGTATTTATTGACATGATATTTATAATAGAAAATGCCTGTGCTCAGACATGTGGAAAAATGCAAAACGATTGTTTCCAAATGCATGCAGATCGCATTCAGCAGCTATTGGGCAAATGACCGAATAAACAACGAGTACTGTGTGTACAATGTAGTGTTTGTGTTTATGTTTTGTTATGTGAGTTATCCACAAGTTCATTAATGGTGTGATCCTGGTGGTTTGATATTAAATGCATATCGTTATTCATATCTCACTGAAGTCTCGTTCCTGATCATTTAACAATGAGCATAATGTGTGTTTCACGTTTTCAAGGTCTTAAAAAAGATTACACATTGAAGTTTGGAGGTTATTTAGGAATCAATGCTTTATTGTAGAGTTGAGTGTGGGAGTGAATATTAGAGAGACAGTCCATAACAGTTAACAGACATGACATATAGTAAATATAGAGAGAGAGAGCAGGCATGTGACAATGAAAGATTTCATTAGTTTAAGGACTGTGTTTCAAAACACCACACATCAATATGAGAGAAAAGAAAAACCTTAATTGGTGCAATAGTTTCCCTTGAGTGGTGGAAATCCAACAATGATACACACCCAATCCACGTAGGAATAGGAATGCATTGTTCCCAAGTTACCACACATGGATGTGTACTCGTTTGAATTGTGTTTGAAATGGTCATCAACTATCTCTTCGTTATTTTCGCATTACATTTCAATTACTGAGAAGGCAATTCCATCAAATCAACTTTGAAACGACATTCATGTTTTACTGACAGTAAGGCTGAATCTCCTCCCAGCTGTTGATCAGCACTATTTGAGATTCAGCAGCACTATTGGGCGCTAACACAAAGTCAGAGAATGCACTTTTAACTGACAATCAGCATTATGGAAAATACATGAAATCCTTTTTGGGACTCTGACAGTTCATTTAAATCAAAATGGTCTCATTGAACATAGCACATGTTTGGTTTTAGCTATCCGTGAAAGAGCACTGTTAGCATTCAGCATTGAAACCAAGGGCCATAACTTAGTGTATAACCAGATGGACTTTTTCTTACAAAATCGAAAGTATTAAATCTTCAAAATAAATGTCCTTACATGGGCAGATTGTAGTTTATAAGTTTGGCCTTTGTACTCTGCTGTATTCTGAGCAACAGCTAACTTATTAGCTTTTTGCTAAACATGTCTATTGATTTCAGTCAGAAATTAAATGCTAACGAGCTGTTTTGGCTAGCTTCGTTATTTTCCCAACACAGACTTTCATCTGACAAATACAAATAAAACAAAACTTGTAACGCTGATTTTTCCGCTCACAACAGTCAGTATAAAATGTATCAAATACCAACAATCATATTTTGATTCAACATAACAGACAAGATGTACAAAAAGAAGACATATAATGGGCACTTGAGAATTTCAATGCACATGGTGGAACACAATCAAATGGAGAAAGAAAAAAAGAGAAAGATATAAAATAGATAAATAAATAGATAAATAAATATTATGAAGCAATAACTAACATAAAGTGTCCTATTCGATCACGCGTGTTAGCCAAACATGTTCTGTATATTATAACTTATAACTTAAATGCTTGTATTGCCTATTTAACAATCAATGTAAATGCTTTTTGTATTTCTTCTATTGAATAGCACTTTACCAAAACTCTTGTTTAAATGCTTTTGCTACGTAACATTGGTCTTGCGTCCTTTGCTGTAAATTCAGCAGTTTATGAACTGTTTTTATGAAATTGGATCCTACAGTTTAAACCAGTGAAGACAATCACATAATACAAAGGCATGCTGATTGGACACTGAGCCATTGTTTTATGGAAGATGACAGAATGAAAGAATCATCTTGTTTTTGGCTATTGAAATGAGATTGTATATGTTCCTTGTTTTTCAACATTTTACACGATATTATTTAAATGTCTTCTCACAAATATATAGGATAGATTTATAGACCTTCTTTTTCTCCTTTGCAACAGATTTCTCATGGAAAAAATATATTACCACTCAAACCAAGCACAGACAAGACCGTGGTGCCCGTCAAATGTATCGTGTCAATCAACCACTTGAATCAGTCATACAGACAATCAGAGTCAAGCAATCCTTTATAACGATGAATCTATTGCCTAGGACTTGTAAAGATTACTAGCGTATGACAAGAAACTAAATTTAAACATTCCATAATCAGACAATCCTAATGTACAAACAAAGGACAGCAGGCTAAACGAGGCCTAGTGTCTTAGTCAAACAATATGTTATCATCACCATCACAAGTCAATCTTTAGGGTTAGGGTTTGAACTTGGCTGGACGAGGATTCCCTTCTCAAGTGATTTATTGTCGCATATTTACGGGTTTTAACGTTCACTAGTCTTTTTCTGCTGGAAGTGCTTTGCTCAAGGGCGACCCCACAAGCTCTAAAAGTTTCTAGCTAATGTTAGCTTCAACATGTTAGAGTCGATTCCCAAATGTAATCTTCAGCGTCAGAACCGTTTTGGTCATGTGTGGTAATGACCTGAATGTCAAACTAAGACGTAGACCTCTTTTAGCTTAGCGGCTATCATTTGTCTATTGCATACATCACAAGGCAGAACATTAGAAAACCTTTCGTCTTTCGATCAATTCCCTTCAACACAGAGGCCTTTATTTATACACTCACACCTTTGATACTTCTTTGATCCTCTTCTCCATTTTGGGTTTAGGATGTTGTGGTTTCCAAGACGTTTTTCACCTCCTCTTGCAACCTGTCTTTGTTCTTCCTCCATTTTCCTTTTCTAATAATGCCCCACTGGGAGAAAGTGACATCCTGAATCAGATGTTGCATAACTGTTTTTACTCCATCCTTGCGTGATTCTAAGATATTTCCCGATGTTGAACGAGGGCAGCAAACCCTTGAATCCACCATCTTTCCATTTCCCCTCTGTTTTCATCCCTCTTCAAACATTAGGAATATGTAGTTCAAAGACCAATCGTTGTCCCACCGTTATCTGTGATTCACCGCTTCACACGATAGCTGATGATGGAACTTTATCCTAATCTTTAAAGATGACAAAACTACATCAAAGTTTCGTTTTGGTCTGTTGATGTAATGATGGGTAATCCTTCTTCTTTGCTTCTTCCTGTTTCATACCCATCCCTTCTTCCGATGTGATGGTAGAGGTTCATGCAATTATTCCTAGAAATGTGACGACGTGCACCATCTCCCTTCACTCCAACAACCGCTCCCTCCAACCGCCTTTCCTCCAATCCTCCATCATTGCAGGTAGCGGTAGACTTTGAAGCAGTGGTTTCCAGAGTCTGCCACGACCACATGTCCGTCTGAGGTCAAAGCCAGACCCTGGGGTCCGTACAGAGGGTCTGCGGACGTGTTGATGTAGGATAGAAAGGACCCGCTACCGTCAAACACCTGGAAATGTTTCAACAGAGCGAGAACATTTGGTTTCCTCACAAACTCCCAAAGTAAGTTCTTCTTGTTCTTACATTCTGTACCTGTATTCTGCTGTTTCCCCAGTCGGCTACGATGATGTTCCCATTGACGTCCACAGCTACACCAGTGGGAGCGTTGAACTGGCCGTTTCCCTCACCATTAGAGCCAAATTTCATCACCAGCTCGCCCTCCGGAGTGAAAACCTGATAGAGACAGAAAAAAGAGACCAAGATCCAAATTCAAAGTGTTCTTGAGCAACAAACTTTAAAACTAAAGGGATCGTTCAGGTAGTCTGCCGTAATGAAGGCTTTACCTTCACAGAGTGGTTGTGGAAGTCAGTCACGATGATCTCGTTGTTCTTGTTCACTGCTGCAAAGTGCGGACCTTTGAACAGAAACACAGATTGTGCTTTCAGTTCAAACTTCATCTTGCATTTAAAATGCTTTTGGTTATTAGTTGCCAGCGCTGAACATCACCTGCATTCAGATCTCATCACTCAGAACAGACTATACTTTATCTGCCACAACAAGTACTTCTAATGTGTATACTTCGTCTTACAACTCAACTTCTTTAAGTAGCTAAGAGGTCAGCTGTTAGAAAAACTAATTGGTCTAATTGATCTTGGACAAACGAAGTAGTCGTTTATCCATGGAGTTAAACATTCGAAAGATCATAAGTCTATGAACCGTTAATCGTTGGCCTCATTGTGTTGTGGCTCTTCCGTTAACTTCCAGACTATCTCTTTGAAACTCTACCTGCAAACTGCTTGTCACCGTTTCCTCGACTTCCGAACTTAGAGACGAGCTTGCCGGTCAGCTGGAAGATGAAGACGGTGCACGCTTTGTTGTCAACCACGATCACGTGACCTTCCTGGTCCACCGTCACGCCCTTTGGCCCCATCAGTCTACCGGAGCCAAGCTTTGTCTAGATCAGGGGTGTCAAACTCAATTTCATCTCGGGCCACATCAGCATCATGGTCGCACTCAAAGGGCCGGTTTTATATACATACAAAAAATACATATATAAATATTTAATATATTTAAAAGAATTTATATTACATTATTGCCGTCTGCATTGGATTATTATCGTATAGGGTAATAACTTAAGTCTCTTCAGTGAGAATGTCACAAAATGATTTAAAAAGAAAAGCCAAATTCTGGAAAAAAAGTCAAAATAAAATAAGTGACATTTTGAAAAAAGTCAAACTTGAGATGCATTGTGGGACATGTAGTTTATGGGCAACGTGCTTCTGTAAAGTAGCATGTAACCGCATAGTAAACATATTATATTCTTTGCAGGCTCTTGTGGGGCCACATTAAATGAAGTCACGGGCCGGATTTGCCCCCCGGGCCTTGAGTTTGACACCCCTGGTCTAGATGGACAGAACACACGACCAACGAGAAGGAAAATACATTCAACAAAACACAAGAGTTTGAACACATTTTCTGTCCGTCAGATAATCCAGTCCTAAAGTCCCTATTCCTTCCTACAGAGCTCAAAGCCACATACCTTGTACTTCCCCTCGCTGGAGAAGATGCTGACCCACTTGTTGTCGTAGTCGGCGATGATGATATCACCGGTGGGATGCACGGCCACGCCGGTGGGACGCTGCAGCTGGCCTGGAGAGCGCCCCCGAACACCGAAACGACTCTTAAATTCCCCCTCATTAGAGAAGATCTGGACAGGGACGACATTGGTTACAACTCATATAGACTAAATGCATACCTTTACTTATAAACCTTATTTCAACCTCAACCATAGTCGCAAATCTACCCTCAAACAGCCATTTGGAGAAGTGAAGTCCAGACAAAAGGCTACCTTTCATTTAGCTGATGCTTTTATCAAAAGGGACTTACAATAAATGCAGATGAACATAACAAAAACAAACTCAAAGCAGAAATGATCCTGCAGGTACATTAGCTTTAAATAATTCAAACCATTAACGAATGTGATGCATTAGTTACCATTAAGCAACGTCTTTTTAAAGCATTAGTTTGAAAAGAACCATTTTAAGAGGTAGCGGATTAGCCTCAAGTCCTGGTGCTTTAGCATCAAATGTAAAATGTTCAGGGGGTGCATGATACCCCCTTCTACCCACTAGACTGCTGCTTTACCTGGACACACTGATTGTTGCTGTCAGCTATCAGTATCCTGCCACTGGAGGAAGCAGCCACTCCTTGCAGGTTGGTGAACTCTCCTTTATTCCTCCCCTTCGATCCTGCAGAAAACGTAAGTTCAAGCCTAAAGAAGTCCGTAAATGTACGCTAGACATTTTGTATTTGCTGTAATGTGATGATGTACCGATCCTGAAGATGAGGTCGTCCTCAATGGGGTTCTGGGTCTTGCGTCGCGGGGTCCCCAAGGCGCTGCTCGCCCTCTTGGAGCCCTTCTTCTTCTGGCCGGGGGACTTCCCTCGTCTCTTTGCCCCCTCAGAGGAGCCCGTGGAGGGGGTGGCGTAGGCAGCGGAGTTGGTGGCCGTGGTGGTGGAGGGGGACACCTGCAGATGGACGCAATATTTGATTTTACATTCTGTTCTTGTATCATATTCTATTTACATGTATATAGACTTCTTGTGCTATTTTCTTTTTTTGTATTTGTATTTTGTATTATATATGTTGCATTGTTGGAGGAGCTCAGGTCAGAAGAACTACACTGTAGCTTTGTGCATAGGCCAATAAAACCTTTTTAAATATGACCACCCACCTCCACATCGGCCTCCAGGAACTTGTTGACGGTGAGCCTGAAGGGGCTTCCTTTGATATGCTGGTCGTACAGACGGAGAGCCAATGAGAAGTCGCCCTCCTTCGGCACCGTGTAAACAAACTCGTACGTCCCATTCTTGAGGTCCAATATCTCCCCGTCCACGATGCTGCCGTCCGGGGTGAAGACCTGCATCACACCCACACGTCAGGTTATATATATATATATATAAATCACACTACATTTAACATTTATATTCAATCTAATTATTAATATTCCATGCCTCACATACTCATGTATATACTAGGGCTGTCAGTCGATTAAAATAGTTAATCGCGATTCATCGCAAATTAATCGCACATTTTGTATCTGTTCTAAATTTACCTTGGAGGAATATTCTTCAAGTGTTTAATACTCTTATCAACATATGAGAGGACAAATATGCTTTATGCAAATGTTTGTTTATTATCATTTGAACAATGAGAAATATTCTCCTGAATACGTGTCTCTCTCTCTCTCTCTCTCTCTCTCTCTCTCTCTCTCGCCCTAGTATATATAATAACTTGCTTTATATTTGTTACTGTACATTTTGTAATTCAACATGTATAGTTTCTACTGAATATATGTTGGTGTTTCCACAGAATTGCATAACATTTTAAGTGTAAAAAAAGCTGACCTCGGCGGACATGATGGCGTTTCCGCTCTTGCACGCTCCCCCCGACTTGTCTCTCGTCACAATAGTCACCGAGGCAGGATGTCCCACAATGCACTGCTCCAAACCGGCACCCATGGCCTCGCTCTGGCTCGCCACCGCGCTGAGGAAGATGAGGATGGTCACATGGTCAGAACATTTGCATTTTATCAAGTATTTAACGTTTTAACGGTGCCGTTTTTTACATTTACAAGACAACACTACGTTAGAAAACCTTTCCCTCTCCTGTAGTGTGTTCTATACGTAGGTGTGTGTGCAAGTGAAAGGGGCGGGACATCTCTAAACCAATCAGAGCAGACTGTATAATTAGCAGTTAAGTAGATAAAAAGTTTGAAAAAGTTGAAAAGTATTGAAAAAATATTTTTTATATATAGAAAAATATCCCTCAAAAAGTCAGATCTTAGAATGTAAGAAAATATAATAAAGTTTTCAAATATATTTAAAAGAAATCTCAAACATTCAAACTCAACACTCAAAACAGGATGCATGGAGGACGCTCTTCCGGACTTTCAAGCCTTCATACTTTTATTTATAAACCTCCTCCACCTCTGAAAGTGTGTTTCGAAAAGGCTTCTCTGTCCTGCATGTTTTGTGTCACCTGGTGGTGACGATGGTGCCCAGGTTGTGGATGCTCTTGCGCATGCCGTCGGTCTCCAGGATGAGGTCCAGCTGGTCGTTCTCCTGCGGCTCACAGGTCAGGCGGAGGCCGGTCAGATCCCCGAGTCTCTGCTGCAGCTGCTGCTCCGCCGGTAGCCCGGCGGCACACGCCTCCCCAGAGAGGGCCTCCTCCGCCTGGGAGAGGGAGGCCGAGAGGGCCCCCTCCCCCAGGACCAGGCTCTCCACCTGGGCCTGGAGCACCTGCACACACATGGGGAAGAAAAGTTAAAGTATATAATGACGAAAAATAGGATATAATACCCAAATGCAGTACAGAGACAGGAAGGAGGGTTTCAAAGTTTTAACAAAAAGCGAGGTTTATTCAAAAGCTGATAACAAACAAAGAATAAGAAACACTCAGCAATCAGCCAATCAGGCGAAGGAGGGAAGACAGGAAGGCCGACACAGGAAGTAAGACCAGACAAGACACAAGGAGGAAAACGTTTCTAAATAAGGTGGAAAATCGCAACATAAACCCAAAACCACGACAGAAGTTCTTTAAAAACATGATGGTTTATTTAAAATCTAAAAAGTCATAGTATTTCATCTTTTAAAAAAGAAGTGAAATACTTGAAAAATATGATGGAAAATTCAAATGTATATTTTTCAAAAGTGACATCAAAGTCTGGAAATAAAAACGAATTAAAAACTTTAAATATATACATCTTGAAAGAGGGCAAAGTATTTTGAGAAACATAATGAAAAAAATTGAAAAATCTCGAATTGTTTGTCAAGAAACAGTAAAAAAAAAAAGCCTAACAATATTTAGAAATCTATGTCATAGTATGTATAAAGTCACATTATAATGTGTGTAAGTAGATCTGGATCTGGATCTGGATTAATACTGAGCAGAACCCAGAGGTACCACGCTCAGTGGGGGATGGATGATCCCCGCTAAATGTCTCTTCAAATTTGCCGGAAGCACTCCACGGTTTCTGCGATGACAGCTTCTTCTTGTAGCAAATTCCACTCTCTGATTGTTCTCGGAAAGAAGGAGTATTTAAGAGTGTCACTAGTTGCGAAAATGTGCTCGAAGTTCAAAGAGTTGGCTTTGCGGGTTGCACTTCTTCTAACTGGCTCTAGGTACATTGATGCATCAATGGCTGAGATGTTATGGACAATCTTGAAGAAGAGAACCAAACGAGCCAATCGCCGCCTTTCACTTAATTCCACCCAGTTCAACCGCTTGAGCATTTCTGTGACACTTCTGTCCCATTCATAATCTCCAAGAATGAATCTTGCACCTCTTCTTTGTACTGATTCCAGGGCATCCCTGTCTTTATCGGTGTAGGGGTCCCAGACCGAGCTGGCGTACTCTAGTTTAGAACGTACTAGGGCCACAAAAGCTGTCTCCTTCAGTTTCTGGGGACAGCGTTGCAGGTTCCGGCGTAGGAAGCCGAGCGAACGGTTTGCCTAGTTACAATTTGGCCAATGTGTTGGCCAAACTTCAGGTTCTTATGGATTTCTACCCCAAGATAAGGCTGGTGGGTCCTCTTTTAACACCTGGCCACATAGAGTATAGTTTTTAATGTGCGGGTTAGTTGATCTGCTTGTTCGTAGGATGTAGCACTTACTAGTATTAAAGCACATTCCCCAAGTGTTAGCCCATTCCTGAAGTCTAGTCAGGTCACCCTGTAGGTCTTCTTAATAACCGCACTGTAGATGCTACATGTGACGGCAGGTCATTAATGTAGCATAAGAAAAGCAATGGACCCAGCACAGTGCCTTGTGGGACACCAGAGAGTAGAGTCACGTTTTACGTGGTGCGTTCTCACCTTCTGCTTCAGGCCGTAGGTGACCTCCAGCTCCATCAGCAGGACGCTCTTCCTGACGTCCAGCTGCTTGTGAAGATCCTCGAAACTCGATTGGATGTCCTCGTCGATGGAAGCTCTCTGATTGGTCAGCTGGTGAAGGATCTCCCGGACAAAAGACAAGGCGTCCGAGATCTCAGGGAGTCTATAGAGATACAGCGCATAGATAGAGTGTGTCTATAGAGTGTGTCTATAGATATAGAGTGTATAGAGTGAGTCTATAGAGATAGTGTATATAGAGTGTGTCTATAGAGATAGGGTGTATAGAGTGTGTCTATAGAGATAGGGTGTGTAGAGTGTACCTGCTGTGAGCGGCCCCCTGCTGCTCCTGCAGGACGCTGCGCTGCTGCTCCAGGATCAGCTGGAGGGGCTGCTGGTCGTGCTGCTGGTCGTGCTCCTTCACACACTCCTCACACAACACACACTCACAGGACGAGCAGTACACCTCCGCCACCTGCAGGGGGACGGGATGCAGGTCACACGGAACAATAAACAATTTGGTCAAATACATTTAAAATAGTAACGATAACAAGAACTAAAATAATTAAAATATGAATAAAGGAAAAAAAAGATAATAATATTAACTAAATAATAATATCTCAAATAATTAAAATAATAATAATAAGATGTGAAATCACGCATAAAGCCTGTTTCTTTCTCCTTACCTTCCCTGCATGCTGGGGGCAGGCGTTCCTCCCGGGGGGCGGGACCTCCAGGACGGTGCACTCCTCACTGCTGCTCTCTGGGGAGTGCTGATGCGGATCCATCTGGGGGGAACACCCCTTGCTGCACCCCTTGTTTGGGGGCCGCTTACTTGTTCTGTCAAAGTGACCTCAGCGTAGAGCCATGAACGCCTCGTCTCTGCAGGACTTCTCAGGTGCTTCTCAGGTGCTTCTCAGGTGCTTCCGGAGAATGTTAAGGTCTCAATGTGCAGGATTTATCTCTTAAGTGTACATTTACATTCCTGTACGAGTGCTGGTATCCATGGGTTGCATAAACACCAAATGTGGATTCTCATTCAGTAGAAAAGTACCAGGTTTTAATTCACAGAGGGTTCAAACGGAGGACGGCCTGCAGAGAAAACAGAAGAACACTTTCATACAA
>NC_047520.1:514623-619623 GCF_902827115.2 Pseudochaenichthys georgianus
AAAATTAAACTAAGTGCATTAGTACAACACAGCCCACTTTAGCTCTCATGTGTTTCATGCATTAAACATATTGTATTAATTGTATATATATATTTAATTGTTCAGGTCTAACATGTGTGTCTCCGGATGCTGCTTCATCTCTGGGATGGTGCCTGAAGTCCACACCAGGTAAGAACATTTGAAATGAGTTTTAATTGTAAATCTCTGCGCTGTGATGAAGCTTCTTCCTGCCATTCGTAGTTTCCACCAGAGGTCGAGAGACCAGTGATGGCCCAATCCTTCCTTGGATGTCTGAGCGCTTTTGTGCAATAAAATAATGTTTATTTATTTTAAATCATGTGTTTTAGACTCTTATACAAGTCTGTTCTTTTCTACCCAGAGTACCATCAGCGCCGGGGAGAAATGACCCTCCAGGCCACCGTAGTGAAACTGCTGATCAAGGAAAGGATGTTGGGATGAAATCATGGCCAAGCAGAAATGATTAACTTCGATACAGGTGAGCAAGTTTATTATATAGTGACCAGAAGTTATTGAATTCGCTGTGATGAAGCTTCTTCCTGCCATTCGTAGTTTCCACCAGAGGTCGAGAGACCAGTGATGGCCCAATCCTTCCTTGGATGTCTGAGCGAATAATAAAATACATATTTTTAAACTTATCCTTGAGTTTCTCCTTCTGAACTAACTAGTTCTCTTTCTCTCAGGTTTGATGTGATGCAGATAACTGGATTAAATCCCCCACAGATGCTGATCCACGTCTGTGAACCTGGTACGTTAGTAATTATTTACTGTAAATATACATTTTTAATTCGCTGTGATGAAGCTTCTTCCTGCCATTCGTAGTTTCCACCAGAGGTCGAGAGACCAGTGATGGCCCAATCCTTCCTTGGATGTCTGAGCGAATAATAAAATAAATATATTTAAACTTTTATTCCTGTATTTTCTCCTTCTGAACTAACTAGTTCTCCGTCTCTCTCAGGTTTGATGTGATGCGGTGAAACGGATGAACTCCAGAGATGCTGATCCACGTACGTTAGTAATTATTTTATTACTGTAAATATACTTTAATTCGCTGTGATGAAGCTTCTTCCTGCCATTCGTAGTTTCCACCAGAGGTCGAGAGACCAGTGATGGCCCAATCCTTCCTTGGATGTCTGAGCGAATTGAAAGCGGAAAATTAAATGGTTTTTATTTTTTTTCTAAATCTAACGAATCTCTGCGTGTCTCTTTCAGGGTGGAGTCGGTGCTCGCCGTGCAGTCGACCCACTGGAGCTGGCTAATCCCTGGTACGTATTTTTGATTATCGGGTGTTATCTATAAAGTTCGCTGTGATGAAGCTTCTTCCTGCCATTCGTAGTTTCCACCAGAGGTCGAGAGACCAGTGATGGCCCAATCCTTCCTTGGATGTCTGAGCGAATTTAAAAGCAGAAAATTCAATGTTTTTTAATACAAAAATGTATCTCTTAGTCTAACGTATCTTCACGGGTCTCTTTCAGGGTGGAGTCGGTGCTCGCCGTGTAGTCGACCCACTGGAGCTGGCTAATCCCTGGTATGTATTTATTATTATCGGGTGTTATCTATAAAGTTCGCTGTGATGAAGCTTCTTCCTGCCATTCGTAGTTTCCACCAGAGGTCGAGAGACCAGTGATGGCCCAATCCTTCCTTGGATGTCTGAGCGAATAATAAAATATTTTTAAACTTATCCTTGAGTTTCTCCTTCTGAACTAACTAGTTCTCCGTCTCTCTCAGGTTTGATGTGAAACGGATGAACTCCTCTACAGACGCTGATCCATGTCTGTGAACCTGGTACGTTGGTAATTAATTTATAACTAAATATATTTTTAATTCGCTGTGATGAAGCTTCTTCCTGCCATTCGTAGTTTCCACCAGAGGTCGAGAGACCAGTGATGGCCCAATCCTTCCTTGGATGTCTGAGCGAATTTAAAAGCAGAAAATTCAATGTTTTTTAATACAAAAATGTATCTCTTAGTCTAACGTATCTTCACGGGTCTCTTTCAGGGTGGAGTCGGTGCTCGCCGTGCAGTCGACCCACTGGAGCTGGCTAATCCCTGGTATGTATTTATTATTATCGGGTGTTGTCTATAAAGTTCGCTGTGATGAAGCTTCTTCCTGCCATTCGTAGTTTCCACCAGAGGTCGAGAGACCAGTGATGGCCCAATCCTTCCTTGGATGTCTGAGCGAATTAACTCGTTGTAATCGGATAATCATTGAAATGTTCTGATTATTAAAAGCGTTTTATTTACTCTCACAGGTGGAGGGAACAACCAGGAGCCGAGGATTCATTTTCCACACAATCTTTATTGACTGTTTTTATTGATTACAAAGAAATAAAGATCACTGACTAAAGTTGATTTGTTCCTCTTTTTATAAACATTTCTCATCAGGATTCTCCAAAATAAAATGTACTGAAAGTGTGAATTGTGTGTTGGTGCCAATTTGTCATCCTAGTATGTAGTTTTAATACATAACATATCTATAAAAACAAGTTGAAGTGCCAGATGAAGACGGAAACATTAGATGGAAGGCATGAATATATCATGATAAAGGTTCATAAGTACACATTCAGGTCGATGAGTAGCCGCTGTATTTATAAAATGGATTAATTACAAAATATAGATTTATCTCACATTGAGAAAATTATTTCCTCAGCATTTGGAATATTATTATATCCAAGTCTACAGTATTACAAACTGAACATTTAAAAAAAAAAAAAAATACATTCTCACTAAAATGACTTCATTCAGGGGAGTATTTAAACATAACAATCTACTGTAAACATGGTGTACTATACACATTAAGTATAAACTATAATGTTATTAGTTAATGCTAATTCATGTTTTACTGCTAAAATGTGTATTCCACCAAATATTAAAACGTGTAATTCAATGATTTCGCGTTACGGATGAATTGTGTCCCTCTTCGCTTCCCGCACCTCTTCCAGCTGTCAGGGAAGCTGCTGTTAGCAGAGCTAGCTGTTAGCAGGCTAGCTTTCACCGGGAAAGGTGAAGAAAAAGCTATAATGGCGGGCGTGCACCCGCAGGTAAGTGAACTCAGATTCACAACGCAGCTTTTCACACACCGTTTCCACGAAATGTTGAGATTTATAATGTTTAAATTCGCTATAACGGGAGCTAACAGAGCTAGCTGTGGCTAACTAGCCGCCTAGCTTAAAACCAGCTGTAAACAAAGTGTCAGAAAACCATAACCGGATTTCTGATGGACTCTTTGTCCAATATTTAAATAATTTGACTCTTTTGTGACTTAAAAAGATAGTCCAGTAGTTTAATGTATAGACATCCATTTAGTTAAAAGTAGCTACAGCTGTTTAAAGTAGCATTGAAATGGAAATACTCAAGTACCTCAGAACTTAATATAGTACTATAGTGTCTTCCCACCCCTGAACACAATGGAGGCTTTACTTGATTTAATAATGATGTTGTATTAACGGTAATAACCTACTTCAAAGTGTCCAGAGACCCACTGCTGTTATTTCTGTCCTCACAGGACGACCTGCTGAAGATGACACACAGAGAGAACTGGAAGTGAGTTTCCTTTCCTCACACACACACACACACACACACACACACACACACACACACACACACACACACACACACACACACACACACACACACACACACACACACACACACACACACACACACACACACACACACACACACACACACAGTAGAGTCTCCAGCACATGGCACCTGCAGGATGCTAACCGGCATATGTTGGGTCATTTGCATAATTAGCATAAGGTGTGTTAATTAACATGAATTGCATTATATCCTGTGACTGGTGACGTGGCCAACTTGGACATATACGGAGTGGTTTCTGAGTCAATTTCTGACATTTTCAGGATCAAAAATGGCCATAGTTGTATTCTTGGTGTACACATAATAATACAAAAATAGGAAAGAAATAATTAATGTATGATTAAATAATAAAGAAATCAAAAATAAATGCTGCGTTTTTTCCTTCTGACCAGTTTTTTTTGTGTGGTGCTTTTTCTGTGCTTTCCCCTCCGTCAGGGTGCAGCACGAGCGTCTGCATGTGAAACATCGCGGCCACGAGGCCATGCACGCAGAGATGGTGATGATCCTCATCGCCACGCTGGTGGTGGCTCAGATCGTCCTGGTGCAGTGGAAGCAGAGACACCACCGGTCCTACAACGTGAGGCCTTCATACATACTTTAAAGAGTCCTCTCCTGCTGATGTTCAGGTGTATATCAGTATGTAGTGTCTCTACTTTAAAGAGTCCTCTCCTGCTGATGTTCAGGTGTATATCAGTATGTAGTGTCTCTACTTTAAAGAGTCCTCTCCTGCTGATGTTCAGGTGTATATCAGTATGTAGTGTCTCTACTTTAAAGAGTCCTCTCCTGCTGATGTTCAGGTGTATATCAGTATGTAGTGTCTCTACTTTAAAGAGTCCTCTCCTGCTGATGTTCAGGTGTATATCAGTATGTAGCGTCTCTACTTTAAAGAGTCCTCTCCTGCTGATGTTCAGGTGTATATCAGTATGTAGTGTCTCTACTTTAAAGAGTCCTCTCCTGATGATGTTCAGGTGTATATCAGTATGTAGTGTCTCTACTTTAAAGAGTCCCCTCCTGCTGATGTTCAGGTGTATATCAGTATGTAGTGTCTCTACTTTAAAGAGTTCTCTCCTGCTGATGTTCAGGTATATATCAGTATGTAGTGTCTCTACTTTAAAGAGTCCTCTCCTGCTGATGTTCAGGTGTATATCAGTATGTAGTGTCTCTACTTTAAAGAGTTCTCTCCTGCTGATGTTCAGGTATATATCAGTATGTAGTGTCTCTACTTTAAAGAGTCCTCTCCTGCTGATGTTCAGGTGTATATCAGTATGTAGTGTCTCTACTTTAAAGAGTCCTCTCCTGCTGATGTTCAGGTGTATATCAGTATATAGTGTCTCTACTTTAAAGAGTCCTCTCCTGCTGATGTTCAGGTGTATATCAGTATGTAGTGTCTCTACTTTAAAGAGTCCTCTCCTGATGATGTTCAGGTGTATATCAGTATGTAGTGTCTCTACTTTAAAGAGTCCTCTCCTGCTGATGTTCAGGTGTATATCAGTATGTAGTGTCTCTACTTTAAAGAGTCCTCTCCTGCTGATGTTCAGGTGTATATCAGTATATAGTGTCTCTACTTTAAAGAGTCCTCTCCTGCTGATGTTCAGGTGTATATCAGTATGTAGTGTCTCTACTTTAAAGAGTCCTCTCCTGATGATGTTCAGGTGTATATCAGTATGTAGTGTCTCTACTTTAAAGAGTCCTCTCCTGCTGATGTTCAGGTGTATATCAGTATGTAGTGTCTCTACTTTAAAGAGTTCTCTCCTGCTGATGTTCAGGTATATATCAGTATGTAGTGTCTCTACTTTAAAGAGTCCTCTCCTGCTGATGTTCAGGTGTATATCAGTATGTAGTGTCTCTACTTTAAAGAGTTCTCTCCTGCTGATGTTCAGGTATATATCAGTATGTAGTGTCTCTACTTTAAAGAGTCCTCTCCTGCTGATGTTCAGGTGTATATCAGTATGTAGTGTCTCTACTTTAAAGAGTCCTCTCCTGCTGATGTTCAGGTGTATATCAGTATATAGTGTCTCTACTTTAAAGAGTCCTCTCCTGCTGATGTTCAGGTGTATATCAGTATGTAGCGTCTCTACTTTAAAGAGTCCTCTCCTGCTGATGTTCAGGTGTATATCAGTATATAGTGTCTCTACTTTAAAGAGTCCTCTCCTGCTGATGTTCAGGTGTATATCAGTATGTAGTGTCTCTACTTTAAAGAGTCCTCTCCTGCTGATGTTCAGGTGTATATCAGTATGTAGTGTCTCTACTTTAAAGAGTCCTCTCCTGCTGATGTTCAGGTGTATCTCAGATATGTAGTAGCTCTGTTGTGATTGGTCAACCTGCTTAGAGATGTCCCGCCCCCTTCACATACAATGCGTTGGAGCACTAGCCAATAGGAGCGTGGGAAAGTGTTCTAAAGTGATGTCACTATGTTCCGGAACTGGGATTTTAGCCTTAGTTTCAAGTGTCAAGGCTTTTATTGTCATGCGTACGTAGCTCCAGCACAGAAAAGACCGATAGGTACTCTGTAAATCCAGTTGAACCCTGCCCTCACCGGTTCCTCCTCAGCTGGTGACGCTGGTGCAGATGTGGGGGGTTCCTCTCTACTTCACCATCAAGCTGTACTGGTGGAGGTTCCTCTCCATGTGGGGGGTGTTCTCCGTCGTCACCAGCTACGTCGTTTTCAGAGCGACGCGAAAACCTCTTTCCTGCCGGACGCCCAGGTGAGCAAAACAATCACTGTAATGTTGTGTGTGTGTGTGTGTGTGTGTGTGTGTGTGTGTGTTAAAATCTAAAGGTGTGTGTGTGTTTTCCAGGATGGTGTACAAGTGGTTCCTGCTGATCTATAAGCTGAGCTACGCGGTGGGAGTTCTCGGTTACCTCGCCATCATGTTCACGATGTTCGGCTTCAACGTCTTCTTCAGGTGAGCTGCACGGTATACGTTCTTTCATTCCCCTACGTTTAAAATAAATATACATTTTCTTCCATATTTCGTTTTTTCCCTCCTTGTTTTATTTATTTACAAATCTTTTCTTCACTTGGAAAATAATCTGCTTCCGGATTTAGGGCACATGCTTTTCTTCTTAATCTAAAATCCTTAAAATATAAAAATGTGGCTTTTCTTATTTGATCCGAGCCCCGGACCTCTGGCATCAGTTAGCTATAATAAAGACAGCGATATATAATATATATATATATATATAATATATATATATAATAATAACTAAGCCCTCTGTGTGCAGGATCAAGGCGGAGGACTCCATGGACGTGGGAGTCATCATGCTGTTTTACGGACTGTATTACGGCGTCATGGGAAGAGACTTTGCAGAAATCTGCTCCGACTACATGGCCTCCACCATCGGGGTACGACTCCTTTTATTAAACCATTTGATTCTTAATGGGAACGATGTTTAACTGGAGTCAATGTCCACAAATCCACCTTACATTCATATATTAAAGGGGACCTATCAGGCAAAATGCACTTTGTGATGTCTCTTCTACATCACCATGTGTCCCCGGTGTGTCGGGGAACTCACGCAGCGTCAGGAAATAAAACCCTCTCTCTTTTCCTCCGTACCCAAATCTCTAAAAACGGGGAACAACGGAGCTGATCCAGATTTGCGTCCGATATGACGTAATATCTGAAATGTGGACCCACGGCCCAATCAGAAACGTTGCTATCAGAAACAACGCCCGACTGTTTGGACGTAATATGGTCGGTGTTTACATTAGCATGCTAACACTCGGAGTAGAAAGGAACTCACCTTGTGGTATAACCGGCAAGAGAGAAAGCCTTTGAGCTCCAGACTGTTTCAGAGCCTTGATAATCCATGATATGGCGTTTCATCACGGCAGCATTTAGTTTAGACGGTAGCTGCCGGGTCCCGCGTGAGCTCAGACCCCTCCTCTTTAAAGCTTTATCCCCAAATCATCTCTTTAGAAACAGGAAGTGAAACAGAGGGATATGAGGCGTGGCTAGAACGATCTGTTTGGTGTTTGGAGCAAAACACTTCATAGACATGTTTTTTATATATCTGAGAGCGATGCTGTTGCCTAGAGATAGCATGATAGGTGACCTTTAAAGACGCTGCAACTGCAAGAGTTCATTGAGAAAATTCACAATTTTAAGTTTTATTCAATATCAAAGTAATTTAGCGCTAGTTTTCTGTACATCCTTCGATACGCTGCAAACAGGAACTGCTAAAAGCTAATTCGGCTTACTTTAAATCAGTGTTTCTCAAACTTTTTCATTCCAAGGACCACTTAACCAATACAAAAACACTCGCGGACCACCTAACTCCACAAATATCCAAAAACACATTGGTTTTTACAAATCGCCTGCAAATGTTACAAACAAGTGGCAACATGTGAGATGAAGGTGTTTATCTGGGCTATCTCATGCAATCGAAAGTGAAACTCAAGCTCGCTCCATTGCGGAGATATTCCCGCGAGAGTGCGGAAAACTTAAATAAATAAATGTTATATATATACTCACGGACCACTAGGGGGCGCTCAAGGACCACTGCTTTAAATTGTTGTTTTTTTGCCAAAATATTTACAAATACAAGCTAAAGATGTTGTTCCCCACAGTATAACTAATTACACACCTTGTTTAAAGTGACCAAATGAGCAACGGTTGATTCCCATTAGACTAAATGAGATCGAATCAGTGATATTTCCTCAGCTCTGACTGAATACTGCATGTGTCGTGGATCTGATGTAACACTAACGACATTAAAGAATACGACAAAGAGGAATCATTAAAAACACAGAGATGGTGGAAGTCCTTATTTAGCAGTTAGCACTCATAGGCCACAGAAATAGAAGGGCCTCTTTCCATGAAACTACATCTAGCACGGCTTAAAACACACGATTACTGTCGGGGAAATACTGAATGTACTCTGTCCAATACGAGAGTAACATGATAACAAAGGTATCCCAACTGTAGCTCTGTACATGACAGGATGTGTGACGAAAAGTACGGATTTTAAGATTTTGATAAAAAGTCAGAATTTTTAGATTTCGGGAAAAAAATCAGAATTTTAAGATTTTTGATTAAAAAGTCAGAATTTTGAGATTTTGATAAAAAAAATCTGAAAAAGTCAGATTTATTTTTGAAAAAGTCGTAATTTAGAGATTTTGAGAAAAAGTCAGATTTTTGAGAAAAAGTCAGATTTTTGAGAAAAAGTCAGAATTTTAAGATTTCGAGAAAAAAATCAGAATTTTAAGATTTTTGATAAAAAGTCAGAATTTTGAGATTTTGATAAAAAAAATCTGAAAAAGTCAGATTTATTTTTGAAAAAGTCGTAATTTAGAGATTTAGAGAAAAAGTCAGATTTTTGAGAAAAAGTCAGAATTTTAAGATTTCGAGAAAAAAATCAGAATTTTAAGATTTTTGATAAAAAGTCAGAATTTTGAGATTTTGATAAAAAAAATCTGAAAAAGTCAGATTTATTTTTGAAAAAGTCGTAATTTAGAGATTTTGAGAAAAAGTCAGATTTTTGAGAAAAAGTCAGAATTTTAAGAATTTGAGAAAAAGTCAAACATTTTGAGATTTTCTGAAGAAAACACAACATTTTGAGAAAAAACTCATGTAATACTCATGCATTTTGTAGATGACAGGATGTATGATTACCTAGAAGAACTGGTATTCCTCCATCTTGTGACTGTGTAACTCCCTCTCTTGGATATCAGCATGTGAAGGACACTGTTCAGGAACTAGTTGATGCTCTGTAGGTGATGACTGCTTCCCTTCTGGAGAGGATCCCAGAGACATGGATCCTGAGGCTGAAGCTCAAGCCGGGGACCAGGGAGATCTTTCTAACAGTTATATAAAACAGATTCTACTCGTGTCTTTCCAGTACTACAACAGAGGAGGCATGCCGAGCCGAAGCCTGAGCGACGACATCTGTGCCGTCTGTGGTCAGAGGATCCTGGTGGAGGTGGAGGAGGAAGGATTCATCGAGGACACGTTCCAGCTGTCCTGTGGACACATGTATCCTTCCTTTACTTAGTGACATCACTGTGGAACGCTTGGTTAGCGCTCCAACACATTGTCTGTGATTTGAGTCATTCTGGGATGAATGTGTGGTGGAATGATATTTATGTTCAGTTCTTCCTCCTTAACCACGCTTCAGATTTCACGAGTTCTGCATCCGCGGCTGGTGCATTGTGGGTAAAAAGCTGACGTGTCCGTACTGCAACGAGAAGGTGGACATGAAGAAGATGATGAGCAACCCGTATCCTTATAAACAGGATATATATATATATGTTATGTAGAAATGTGTATCCAATTAGTTATATGATTTTTGATATTGTTTTCATTTGAATTATTTTGATTGTTTTGCCCCGGAATGTTTCTTTAGTATCTAATCTGCTTTTAGGTTTACATAAATATTTTTAAATATAATCGCTTAAAAGGACTCACTACGCTGACTTGATTCAGTGTTTGAGGACTCTTCGATGCATTGTCTCTCTCGTTTCCTCCTTAATTGCTCTGTCTCCTGTCAGCTGGGAGAAGACTCACGTCCTGTACGGGCAGCTTCTTGATTGGCTCAGATACCTCGTTGCCTGGCAGCCAATCATCATCGGCATCGTCCACGGGATAAACTTCACTCTGGGCCTCGAGTAGAGCCTCGCCAAAATGCAATAAGTGCTAAAAAAAAAAAAAAAAAAAAAAAAAAAATAATTAGTCACAGGAAGCGATTCTTCTGCAGTCTCCTTGTTATCTGGACTGAACGCTTGAGCGCTTCCTGCAGACGGAGGACACTTTGATGCCAAAGCTGCTGAAAATACGGAGGCACAGATCCAGTGTTCGCTTTTGAGGGGGGGATATGTCGACGGAGATTTTTAATGTGATAAAAACCATCGCTTTACTTTGTACTGTTTCATCCAAAATGCCTTTTTAAACGTCAGTTTGCACACTAACAGAGACCTGTTTACATTTCATCTGTTTATTTTAAATGTCTGTTTTTCTCTGTACGAAGCTGAGGCTAAACGGTCGCCTTAGCATTTCGTTTTTTATCCCTTAAAATACTGACAAGACTCATTTTAAGTTAAAGCCGAGCATTTTAGTTTTTTTTTTTAAACCCAATTTGATCCACAATATTAGACTGAATTATAATTTTAAAGGGGCCCTATTCTGCCTGAAACGCCTCAATTTACTTCCAGAACATAGTGACATCACTATGGAACACTCACGCTGCTATCCACACATTGTTCGTGATAGGCTAAGGGGCGGGACTTCTCTAAGCAGTTGACCAATGACATGAAAATGAATAGGGCCCCTTTAACATCATTATTTATTGCCACGATTTGTTTACTTTTAAAATCTTTAGAATATGGACATCATTTTTTTATTTTAGTAACATCACCCCTCGTCATATTAAGATGTCTATGAATCATCATTAATTGTGCAACCGTGAGACGGCGCTCTCGTTTTGGTGTTTGTTTGAGATGATGTGCCCAAAACACGGGGTCCGCCCTCCAAACACGGGGTCCGCCCTCCAAACACGGGGTCCACCCTCCAAACGTGGGGTCCACCCTCCAAACGTGGGGTCCACCCTCCAAACACGGGGTCCACCCTCCAAACGTGGGGTCCACCCTCCAAACGTGGGGTCCACCCTCCAAACGTGGGGTCCACCCTCCAAACACGGGGTCCACCCTCCAAACGTGGGGTCCACCCTCCAAACGTGGGGCCCACCCTCCAAACACGGGGCCCACCCTCCAAACACGGGGCCCACCCTCCAAACACGGGGTCCGCCCTCCAAACACGGGGTCCACCCTCCAAACGTGGGGTCCACCCTCCAAACGTGGGGTCCACCCTCCAAACACGGGGTCCACCCTCCAAACACGGGGCCCACCCTCCAAACACGGGGCCCACCCTCCAAACACGGGGTCCACCCTCCAAACGTGGGGTCCACCCTCCAAACGTGGGGTCCACCCTCCAAACACGGGGTCCACCCTCCAAACACGGGGCCCACCCTCCAAACACGGGGTCCACCCTCCAAACGTGGGGTCCACCCTCCAGACGTGGGGTCCACCCTCCAAACACGGGGTCCACCCTAAATGTTCAGTATCAGGCGTTTGAATGACTTGAAATCACAATCTTTTTTCTTTTTGCCAAATCATTTTGCTCGTTGTTATCAGGAACACTGCTGCTGGTATTAATACTTTGTATTTATTAAATATTTGTAAAACCTCACCAGTGTGTCAGAACATGTTTTTATTTATGTTCAGTTTCCTTGGAGGAGTTTGATTGTTATTCATGAAAAATGTATTTAAATTAAATCCAGCGTTGTTTACATTCATGTTTAATACTGTTGCTTGTAGCCTGGACACAAACAAACTATAAAGCTGTCGTTAAAATGCAATATTTATCTCTCTCTGTGTGTGTGTGTGTGTGTGTGTGTGTGTGTGTGTGTGTGTGTGTGTGTGTGTGTGTGTGTGTGTGTGTGTGTGTGTGTGTGTGTGTGTGTGTGTGTGTGTGTGTGTGTGTGTGTGTGTGTGTGTGTGTGTGTGTGTGTGGCCTAGCATTACCATCCTTGTGGGGACCTACATCTGTTTACACAGTCACGTGTGGGGACTGTTTTGCTGTTGTGCTGCTGTGTTTATTGTATTTTGTTACTCTGGCACAACAATTTCCTTCGGGATGAATAAAGTCTTATCTTTAGGTTAAGGGTAAGGGTTAGGGTTAGGCATGTGTTGGGTATGGTTAAGGTTAGGATAAGTCTCCAGGAAATGCATGTAAGTCAATGTAATGTCCCCTGAAGTGATGTATACATGGTGTGTGTGTGTGTGTGTGTGTGTGTGTGTGTGTGCGTGTGTGTGTGTGTGTGTGTGCGTGTGTGCGTGTGTGTGAGTGAGAGTGAACTGGCAACTACTTATCTACCGTGTATTTAGCAAGAAACGAAACGAAACTTTAAAAAAAAGTTATTCCCCACAAAGACTTCCAGCAACAAGACGATTATTGGTTCTGATTGGCCAGAAAACTCGAGAAGCCAAAGATATTTTATTGAGAAGAGGATGACATGACAGCAGATTTCTCGACCACAGTTTGCAGGTATGTGTTTGGTTTGGTGAGATTTAGGGAGTCTGAAGGGTTAACTCCGGTAATAAAACTTCGGCATGTGCGATAGCTTTACACCCCCACTGTGTGCCGCTTCCTGTTTATTGAGCTCCGTACTGTTGGCGCCTTTTTCCTCAAAGCAAGTCGACCGAAGTCAGGGTGAGACATCTCCTTTCTCTCTCCGAGTTATTTGTATTACTGTTATTATTATTCGCTTTATGAATACATACGGAGCATGTATGGACACACACAGTGGTCGAATGTAACTGTACTGAGTATTTCTACTCTTAACTAGCCTACTTCAAGTTATTGGTGGAAGAAATACTAACTTAGCCAAGAGACCAAGAAACTAAAACGTATTATCTGAGCTCCTACTATCAAAAACAACACACATGGCTTCACACTCCTACTAAAGTGTATCGATTAAAACTTAGATTATTAACAAACAGTGTATTTACAATAGTACAGAAGTCTTATTCAAACACCGGATGTATTCAGATCATCACCGTATGGCGCCATATAGACTACTAGGCCTATATGGCGCTGGGTAGGAGCAGGAGAGATAAGAGAGGGGCTAACATGCTGCATCTTTCAAAAATAACAGCTGGTCCAATCGGGAATCAGCAGCACAAGAAATAAATCATCCACAAATGTTCCAATAAAAAAAGAATTACATTTTGCCAAATTAAAAAAGCCCAAAATGTTTACCAATGTCTTTTTATTTATTCATGTATTCTTCTTTCTATTTTAATCATCTACAGCAGGGGTGCCCAACCTTTTTTGAACCGAGAGCTACTTTTAAAGTTGCCGGTCTGCCGAGATCTACCAGTCCAAATAGAGAGGCGTAGCCATTACTGACAGCCTACTACCAGGTGAATACACACTTCTACTTGTATAAAACTGACCTTTGTACGATTAATACTTCATAAAATACTGCAGATCCTCTTTCTAATCTACACACATACAAGTATTTAACTGAAGTTACACAACAGTGTTGTTGATACAGAGTTGGAGTTTATTCACACGTCACTACAGTGGGTAATGTTTTCAAGAAACATTGAACAGTGCTGCCACATATGACACAGGGAAAAAGAAGAGACTCTGAACCCTTTGTTTGCCATTATATAAAAATAGTGTTGCTCCAAAAGTATAAATTAGGCTTACTAATAAGACAACTCAGATCTGAAGCTACTCATGAATCTGCTGCCATAAGGGCAATAAAAGAGACAACATTAATAGAATCAAACCATTTTTTGTTGCATTTTATTAGATTATACAAAGAAATGCCTTTAAAATAGGATGCGAGCAACACTAGTTTCTTAACCTGAATTGATAATAGACTATAATCAATTTAAACAGAATAGATCTGAATGTTTGCATTCTTATACCATTGGGTACAATAATTATAATGAATAAGTTCAAACAAACTACAACTTACAGCTGATTAATAACGGTATCTAACTTGAGTTTTTATTGTATCAAAAACCTGTTGAAATGCTTCTGTTATTTTTACTGTCCCCCAAAAGCGCGTCGCAGCCTCCAGGAACGCTTCTTTCACAACTTCGCCGTCTTTGAAAGACTTCATGTGTTTCTCAAGAACGTGTCAGACACGATAAGATGCTCTGGAGCAGCCTTGCTCTTGTTGTTGGGCGGGTGAAAATGGACTGCTGTGCATCTAGCTGTCCTCTCAGGCCCCTCCCCTTTAGCTGTCCTCTCAGGCCCCTCCCCTTTTGGAGCGTAGGGCAGAATTAGGAGGGAATTCCGTCTCGTAGCGTTTGTGCACTGTTTTGAAATGCCGCTCCTAAATTACCCTTCTTCGGTAAAGCCACGCTCGCATTGCAGACGAGAGACAGATGGACTTTGAATTGGAATAGATACAAAAATAATCATCCTCCCACTCGGAGTGAAAATGATATATTTTGGGCTTTTTTGCTTCAGCCATAATTGCGGTCTTGTGTGTGCGGACTGTCACTCCTGTTGCCACGGACAACGTCAGCTAAATACTGCCTAATGCCCACCAGCCACGCCCCCACACATGGGGTCACGCCGGCCAATCACAAAGCTTTGATGCGTTCAAGTGCATTATTCTGGCACAGGAAGATTATGTTTCAGGACATTAACGATACAACAGAATGTTGTTGTTCTATTTTGAGACACATCTCGCGATCGACTGGGAATCTCCCCGTGATCGACCGGTCGATCGCGATCGACTGGTTGGGCACCCCTGATCTAAACTGATGTGAAAGGAGTGAATATTATGGGAGCTTGTTTATGATGTTTTTTTCAGGGGGGTTTTATAGACGCTCTCCACTTAAAGGTGGGGTGGGTAATTTTGGAGAAACCAGCTCGTGTGGCTAGAATTTGAAAATACACAACCGGATCAAAATCTGCCACTTCCTTAGAGAGCCCCTCCTCCAACACACACACAACCAATGAGGGCACGAGATAAGTCTGTGCCCAGATGGAAGGCTGACAGGCAGGTAGGCCATCCAGTTACTTTAGCCGGCTCAGATGATTGGTCGAGCTTTTTACAGCGCTACGGCTTCCACAGATGATGTTTTTAATGGATTTTTTGTTAAAGCACTTCAGATATTCATTGCTATCGGGATGTTAAGAGCATTCCATGGAATATAACAAGTGTATCTCGAGCCGGTTTCTCAAACTTACCTACCCCACCTTTAAGTGAAGACGTCATCAACTCTAGATCTAACATTCTGTCAAATCTGAAACGCTCTGAAAATGTCCCAAAACTTAATCTGTGATTTTAGCCAAACCGTTCCATCTATCTTTTAGACGAATAGAGTGGAGATTCTGAGAGCCGTTCACACTTTGAATCTTTTATCTCCGTTAAAGTGTGGCGGATCAGTTTGAGCTCAGAGCAGGATGATTCATGTTCATAAAGGCCTGAGTTTGTTCCCCTTTGTTTCAGCTCTCGGTTGCTCAACAGAGAGACGCCTCCTGTTTGTGCAGTGACTCATCTTTCTGGAAACTTCTCTGGCCTGCAGTCAGTACACAATGCTTTTTTACAGCAACACTTTAATGCCTTTTTTCAACTGTTTGTGAACTCTTTACATTATTATCTTACTTATTTCTCCTTTATATCATTTAATTAATTTCACCTTAATTATTGCACAATATTTATTTGACATTAATATTATTTATTTTTGCCTTATTAATTTATTTCACCTTGTTAGATATGATCTATTTCCCCTTGTTTATTTTACCTAGGTGCATTTCGAGCAGAACTGCCCATCGTCTCCAGAGCCGAGGTTCAGCAGCTTGAACAACATGGAGAAGGCTACAGGATCTGAGGTGAGATCCAATGCACTGAAGGAAAGTAACTACAGTCTATCACTTTAGATATCCATTAGGATACATTAGGATTATCACCACCGGCTCCCAGCCGCCTGCCAGGACTCCTTTGCTCCGCATCTCCAGGGCTGACCTGAGCCAGTGGATGAAAGCAGGCCCATTAGAACGTGGTTGTGTTGTCTTCTTGCCTGCTCTACGCCAGCAGCCAACTTTGTCAGAGTCTGATTGTGTCTACATCGGAATTTGCCAAAAAATTTGCCGGAAATGCCAAAGCAAACGCTCCCCGACGGTCGGTTGTTATTGTCAATATTAATATAATAATGATTTATTTTTTAATAGTCACACTCTATTTCGCCGATGTTCTTGTTGCCCCAGCTGGTCGACTTCTCTTTGAGCAGAAACAAAGGCTACATTAATGTATTAAATCGATGTTAATCCATGTGTGTGGATGTGGAGTTAACGGACGTGACGTTGTGCAATTGCGTTGCCAGGCAACAGCTTCGGTTCATGTTAATTTACAAACTCTTCAACTACAACCGTAGTTATATTTAAAAACATGTTAGAAGGCCTCACGAAATACTTCAATGTAAATTAAAATGTGAAGGAATGTGTGTATGGATCATAAATATATCAGCAATTAAACAACATCTATCAACACTAATTCGGCTGACTTTTATATTTGATCCAATTGGTAGATAGGCTGTATTTACACCATAAAGGTGCACAGCTGATAGAAAGGGACACCTAGTGGTTAAAGCATGTTATTGAATTTTTATTATTTTATTATTAGATATTTGCCTGGCATTTCCGGGTATCTCTCCACTGGTTAACATGGGTTAACAATACCGTGTAACTGTCACGGTTGAAGGGACGAAATCGTGACATCTTCACGTCTCCCAGCATGGTAAATCGCCACATATTCACGTCTTGCCGTGATACCGGGTTGGTTTTAGCTGCATCGTACTCATCAAACATGGATGTTACTGGCCGCTGTGGCTTGTTTCCTCTGCTGTACAGGTCAAAAGAGTAGAATCTTTTCAGTATGTCCAGCCATCTCCTCTGGCGTTCTTCCTCTCCGGTCCGCCTGCCGTGTTTCAGTACTGCACCCGGATGTATCATCTCTGCTGACTGGACAAGGAGGTTTATACGCTGCAGAAAAGAGAATCACAGAGATACTGCACCCAGTGCTCGTGCCCACCTCAAGCCTTTGCATGTCCAAGTTAGAGTTTCCTCAGATGAAACGCATCTTGAAATTGTCCAAGCAGCATAGTAAGATTTTCTGGAATGGCTCCCGGACATTGTTAGTCTTCGGTATTGCTTGGTTAGATCAAGCTAATACCAAGGCATCTCTTAGAGATTGAACATTTGTTCTCAGCAAAGCCAGGAACTCTTCCTTTCTGAATTAAGGTGCTTATGTACTTGTTGTCCAACATGAAAGTGGCCTGCCTTTGTGCCAGTTTCCCTAAGAAGATTTTGGCTTCCACATTAAGATGTAAGAGGGTAAGGAATTGTTTGCCTGGAGCTGGTTTTTTCCCCCCTGGCCTTTCTGAGGAAGTTGTTCCTTCTGTGGTCACTCGAGACTTGGCATAGATGCTCCTTCACCTCCTACTTTTTTGCTTTCAGGATGCAGAAATAAGGGAAATCATTTTAATGTATTTTTCACCCACAATATAGAAATGGTCATCTTGAAGGTAGTATTCCCTTGAGATGAAATCTGTGCATAGACGATTGATGAGTGAAGTCCATTACCGTAACAACAAAACGGACAGGACAGGATCGTAACATTTCCGTCAAAATTCAGTATTCCCCGTCGGCCTTTTCACTCTGGGGGGGGGGGAGAGCACGGTCGTGAACTGTCAACGGGGGCGGGGCGCACGCTCGTGAACTGTTACGATGTGTTATGCATGCCCACTGCACCTCGCGGGAGTGCGCACAGCGTAAAGCCAAAACTCACAGACATTTCAATGATCTGTACGGCAAAGTTGGGTTTGGAAACGGTATCATTTCCTTTTTGGCAGGCATGCATAACACCGGAGCCTCGCTGCGGGGAAACTTTGGCGCTGTTCCGAGTTTGTTCTAATCCGTCAAAATGACGGATTGCTTTCAGATTTTTCCGTCATTGTTAAAAAAATCCGTCATAGGGGGAAAATATTCGGTTAACGCGACCTCTGGTGCCAGCAGATCTGCCCTTTCGGCAAGCAATGTGGACAAGTACATTTTTCTTTAAAATCATGAAAATACAATGACAAGCAAGTCATAATGTCAAACTGGCTGCTTAGGTACTAGTGCAGTTCAAATACAGATTATTTCAGTTCATCGAAATGCTGCACCTTAATGTTTATTTTATTATGTATTGATTTGAGTGAATACATTATTCACAGTTTAATAATAATTAAAAAAAAACAAAAAATATGTTATGTTTTGTGATAATTTGTTCTGCTGTCCAGGGTTTCCCACACATAGAATATACTTGGGCGGGCCCCCAGGTATATTAACGGCCGCCCAAGTATATTTCGCGACCCATTTAGGTTTTTTTTTTTTTTTATAATATTTTTTTTTATTCGTCCGTAACCACGACGCCATCTGCGATCGATTAACTTGTGGACAATGATCCCTCGCTCCCTTGCACTGATCTCGCCTCCTTCTGGCCTGTTAAGTGGCCTGCCTCACACAGGGTGACTGGCTGTCCACATGATGTGGCCTGCCGACATGGCCACTGTCATACAGATCATAAATCAAAGCCCTTGATCGGTCTCTGTGTCATTCAAGCTCGGGATAACCTCAGCTCAGGTGAGGTGAAGGACTCTCTGAGTGTTTAGATAGTTAACTTAGTCTAAGCTCTCAGTGGGTCTCAAACGGTGTGGTCACCATTTATGTAAACACATATTTCCATTTGAGAGGGTAGTGATTGGTCTAATGGATAGTGAGGTGGGCTGAAGATCGGAAGGCTGTGAGTTCAAATCCCGCCAGCAACACCTCCACTAGTGTGCCCTTGAGTAAGGCACTTAGCCCTTAGTTACTCCAGGGAGGATGTCCCTGTAATCGGTCATTATAAGTCGCTTTGGATAAAAGCGTCAGCTAAATGAAATGTAATGTGATTAGTAAAATATGCATGAATAAATAAATAAAAAGTTAACTGGGTGAAAAAAGGTAAGATACACTTTTAAAACTTGTTGAGAGAAAACTAGTCTTTTCTGCTGCCTCAAAGAGGAACAGGGGGAGAGGAGGGAGACAGGAGAGGCTGATTCAGGAGCACAGACACACTCACAACTATAAATGAACCAAAAATAAATTAATAAACAAGTTTCAGTGTTTTCTTCATATTGGAAATGGTATGTTATTGGTTATGGCCATGATTTTATGATTATTGAAATGTATACAGTTCTGTTAAATATAGGTGTTTCCATAGATCTAGTCTCTTTATTTCCCCCTCAAAATGCACCAGATTGATGCATTTAACTTCAAAATAAAAAATAAAATCTTACCGGGGGGGCATGCCCCTGGACCCCCTAGAGGATTTGAAGTCGACCCCCACTAAATATCACATGGATAGGTTCCTACATACATTTATAAATACATTTATTTTTTTAAATAGTAACCCATTTCCATATGTTCATGTGTGGGTAGTAGATTTAAACTATAGGGCTATCATTATGGGCCCTGCCTGAACCTGTTCGCTCTGCCATCGCGTGAAGGGTCTGCTAACAAGCGACCAACAGAAAGGTTAATGTTGTTGCACGTCACCTCACCCCCCCCCCCCCCGCTACCACCACCCCCCCAAGTATATGTCAGATCTGTGGGAAACACTGGCAGTTAATGGATCAGCACCAGAGGTGTTCCCATACACACAGGCGTTGGAGCTGTTCTTCATGAAATCCCAGAAGGATGAAGTGCTCTGACAAACAGTGCCATCTTTGCGCAAAATGATTATACAGGAATGAAAAGTCAATAAATAAACATGTTTTAAAAAAAAAAAAAAAAATTCCGGGCACCCCCCCGCCCGCCCGCTGCCACCCCCGCCCGCTGCCACCACCCGCCCAAGTATATTTCAGATCTGTGGGAAACACTGGCTGTACCGAAAACGTACCGAACCGAACCGTGACCTAAAAACCGAAACACCCCTACTAAACACACAAATCTGCATTTTATTTATTTTTATTTTTATGTGAACAGAGCTCCCAGGAGATCACCAGTTCATTGCAGACTGCTGGGTCTGTCGATGCTGATCAGTGACAGCTTCACCGAGTGTCTGAACATACGGCCTCAGGTCCGATGTTACCATAACAAATCCATTCAGGACCTTCTCCTAGGGTGCTAGCTTCAAAGCTATTTGGGGTCCAACTGTCTTTTTTATGAAATGGCAAAAAGACCATTTGTATTCATTATTTCTCACCACATGTTACCGTGAACTCTTAAATATGTTTTCTCACAAGCCTCAAAGGTAAACAAAGAATCAAAACACGGAACAATGATCGATGATTGAAGTTCATTCTGGCTGCATTTTAACAACAGAAAAACTAAATTAAATATTTGATAACTTACACAAAAACTTGTGCAGGGTTAATTGTCATAAATGAGTAATAATAAAACTCCTTTAAAGTGGACCTATCATGCTATATTTGAATAATATAGTGTTGGACCTTACCTATATAAGACATATTTATAGTTTTTATTTTTCAAAATACTAAACAGATCATGCCTTTTAGCCATTCCTCATTTCGCTCAATTTAACACGGTCTTTGCATGGGCTGATTCTGTGAGAACATCACCACCTACTGGCCTGGCATATGTACTACAGCGTCTCCAGCGCTTTCGAACGGCAATGTCCGTGGCTGTCTCCTCCTGATTGGTGGAGTTGGCCCAATAGCCGTAGCGCCACTTCTGTGACGTCAGAGAAGTGTTCAAATCCTGATCAGTCTGTATCAGATCCGTTGCAGCCCCTTTTTTAGAGATTTCGGTATAGAGGAAAAGAGAGGGTTGTGTTTTCTGACACTTGGTGAGTTCCCTGGAACACCGGGGACACATTTTGCATGATAGGTCACATTTAAGGTCAAATCTGTTCACACATGGATTTGATGAGTGAAGTCCATTACTGTAACAACAATACATCTGAATCTTTTTTCTCATGTTGCAGACTGGTCCATGTGCAAAGAGAACGAAGAAGGAGAAGGATGCTGATCCCACTGTGAGTAAACTGATACACTGCACATACAAACATTCTGCATTTTTAGTTAATCAACAAGTAAATGTTACTTTAGTTGTCTTACTCTGGTTTTCCAGCAGGCCGGACATTTACATCACTTCAGTGTGAAATTCCCTCCTGACCCCAAGGAATACACTATCGACTGTGTTCAACCCGGAACAGTGCTGCAGGCGATACAAACATGTCACAAATATGATGAGAAGTTTTCAGATGAAAACCTTGTGATTCAGCTGGGTAAAAAGGATAAGAAACATGCCATTGCGACACATTTCCCTTGTACTTGTATCAGGGAAGATGAGTGTCTGATCTTATCGCATGAAAAAGAAAAGACTGAAGAGACCCAAGGCCAAAATGAGGAACCAATACAGTCAAAGGAAATGTATTCTGTCTTCTGTATTGATACAGTGGGAGGAGAAAACACCAGAACAAAGCCGTTTATCAGAAGCAAGGCTTTCACTAGGTTCAAGTACCTGTGTGTGTATGGGGAGAAGGGTAGGGAGATCACAGTGGAGGACGCTCTGAGAAGAGATGGACGCTTCATTGATGATCTTGGCAACTTCACTCTGTCTGACAACAAGGATCCAATTAAAAGCACTGGATGTACCCAACCTGTTGACAACCTGGATGGAAAAGAATTCAAGTTGTGTCTTGAAAAGACACAACTGAAGCGTAGCAAAAAAATTGTCAGAGAAGAAGTAAAGCAGAGAATAAACGTTATCCAAAAAACAATGGGAAACAATAAAGTCAGTGTCAAGGATTTAGTGGAAGACCGTATCAGAGCAGAGAACAGATCCAAGGGAAAGAGTGGTCAGAGTGGCAGCAGTGTCGACGTTGAAGAGATTTATGGTTTACTGCGGGAGCAGTGTGCAGGTCTGAAGGAAATGATGATGAAGAGATTCCCAGGTGATTCTTATCAGAAGGAACTGAACCTGAGGAAGGAAGACTTTGGAAAGATCCAACAGTCGTTCAGCGACGTTCACAGAGTCAGAGAGCTGATCAAACTGGGCGAGTCAGTTTGTGTGATTGTGAATCCATTGCAGATAGGAACAGGGTTTGTGTTGTTTGACAACTTCATCTTGACTAACGCACATCTGTTTAAAGATTGTGTTGAAGAAGGAAACACAAAGCTGAAGGATGATATAAAGGTGGAGGTTCTCTTTAACTTTGAAGAACAGCACAAAAATTATCACTACTTTCAGCTGGCTCACCGTAACATCCTCTACTGTCATGATGAGCTCGATTATGCCATACTTGAGCTTGAGCCTGTCGGACAGAAATACAATTCAGACACAAAGGAACTCACAGAAAAGAAGGTGCCACCAGGGCTCCTGAAGAGGTTTGGTGAAATGCCTAAGAGTGGTGGAGCCTGTCTCATTGGTCACCCAGGTGGAGGAGTGAAACAACTGGATCCAACATCTATCATTGAGATAGGAAACAGGGTGAAGGCTGTTGAGGGTCATTTAGAGCCAGACAAAGACACTGCTTTCGTTGTCCACAAAATAAATGACCCAGAAAATCAAGGCATTGAAAGCATATATGTAGGTGGAAATAAAGCAGAGAAAGGAATAACCTACAACACCTTCATGTATCACGGCTCGTCTGGATCCCCAGTGTTTGATGCTCAGTGCAAGGTTTTTGGTTTGCACACCTCAGGATATGGTTACGATCCTGAAACATCCAAGGGTGTGATAGAGTTTGCTCAACCTCTGCTAACTATCTTTGCACACTTTGTGAGTAAACTGAGGGAGCATGGGCATGAGGAGCTGTTGAGGAAAGTTCAGGAAGTAGCAGAGGAAAACTCAGACCTAAAAAACATACTCAATGGAGACTGACTAGAAAGATTAGATAATCAGGGGCTGAACACACGAGGCTGCACAGCTTATATTCCCATGCATCATCACACTTCAGATCTGTTTTCTAGTGCATCCTGTTTCATATTGACTTCTCTGTTAGTCTGTAACAGCCAATATAACTTTTTCTATATCCATATTTCTTGTAAGCATTACTTTTTTATTTTATCCTAGTTTTTCTATATTTGATATTTTTTACAGTATTTGTACACCAAATTAACCTAATTGGCAATAAACACAGTTCTGATGTTGATTGTACTGCATACTCACCGTTTGTGGAATATATGAATGTATATTTTATGATTTTTTTTTAGGCAGTGAACTGAATGCCATATTTTTGTTATATTGTTGATATATTTTCTCTTTTAACATTTATTGGAAGCTCCTTAAGTGTGAATTGATATTTGGTTGATCTCTTCAAAATCAGTTTCTTGTGTTTGATTTTTCTTATGTTATTCGACTTATGTTTAGCCCCTTATCCCGCTTCCGGCGAGTAAAAGAACCAAAAGACCAAAAATAGAGCCGACAAACAGTTTCTTTGGCAGGTGGAGGTTAATAAAGCTGGTGACGCTATGCAAAGTAAATAATTATACTTTAACCCAGCAGTTTTCAAAGGGTGAGGCGCGCCTCCCCTGGGGGGCGCCAGAGAGCTTCAGGGGAGGCCCAGCGTGAGAGAACAAAAAGAGAAACAGTGACATCTAGCTAGTTAACTTCAGCTAACTGTATGCGAGCGGGAACATTAATCGATTTTTTGTGAAGTTACCTAAAGGGAGAGAGGAGACAGCGTCTGGCAGAAAACATCAGCTTTGTTTTGAAATAAAAGTTGTGGCTCATCATTTTGTCTCATAAATGTGTTATGAGACAAAATCCCTAATGTCCGAGTGCAAGTGAATGCAGCACAAGACGCGAACCGCCTTGTAACCCCTCCCCCGGCCCTGGCGCGAGCGATGAAATGTCATTGGCGGCGATTTCATTTGAACGGGACTGCGCATTCGGACTCAAGTAGACGGAAGGAATGAGGTATTTGCGGTCTACAATGACAGAGAAGAGACTGTGAAGTTTGGCTGCACTCAGCATTGAATAAAAACGCACTAAAGCTTTGGATCTTATTACGTCTGGCGTTTTGCTGAACAAGATGGTAATCGCCGCATTCAGCTGTAACGGCCCGTCCACACAGCGGCTTTGGAAAAAGCTTGCGTGTCTGAAGCTCGACCAACAACCAATCACATGAATCTCCCACCCCTGACACACAAGCAGCGGTTTGATTGGCTGACGCTTCCACTGAAAGCTTCAGAAGATTCAAAAGTTGAACACATGGATGGTTGAACATTGCTCAACTTTTGAATCGATGCCTGGAAATCTCCGCTTTGCTTCACACAATGCAGTTCGGCGAAAAGTGAGGCAAAGTGACGTCACCCCATTCAAAGTGAATCGGCAGAAACGTTGGAAGATTTTTTTAACACTGCTGTGTGGACCGGCCGTAATAGGCATGCCAACTTGATGCTCTGCTCACGGATGACTCGATGAGCATAAACAACTGTTAAGATGACGTGTGTAAATATATTTTTTTCTTTGTGGGGGTCTGCCCCCAAAAAACTGTTTTAAGTCCTGAGAAAGTCAAATAAGACGGTGTGTAAAACTACACTGCCCAGCCAAAAGAAAGTAACCACTTTGATTTAACTAGGCCAGTAGGTAAGGACTTTCCACTGGATCATAATACCCCTGCATTATAGCAACAACAACAATGATAATAATAATAATTAGGAGGGGGGGGGGCGCGGCTGTTCTTATGTTCTCTGAGGGGAGGCTCACCTTCCCACACTTTGAAAACGCCTGCTTTAACCTGAAGTTCTAACACATAATACGGCAGTGTTGAAGTCCTAGAGCAGGAGACTGTGAATTGTTCCCACCATTTCCACCCTTCAGTCTTAACAGGCGATAACATTTTGTTTCCATATCAGCTGAAATAACAACCTGGGACTTCTCTATGCTGCAGGTACAATGATGATTGAGGGCTCCATCACTTTGCCTTTTCTCACCTGAAAAAGGTTATGATGTTACGGCTCGAATGTGGTTAATAGATAAGTACCAAACACACTATAATCAGTGTTTCTGAGTGTGTGATAATATACATAATACAGGGAACAGGCCAGAGTAATGTCCCAACACACAGTGTAGCAAGCACTCTGTTAGCCGAACAAGCATCCTTCAAGCCATATTTGAATAAATGTGTCATTCAAACAGTTTGATTTGGGGGAGGTGTACATTCACCACACCTTTCAGAGCTGAAGAAAACTACAGCAACATTTGCTTCATAAAGAACACATTTATCATAGGACAAGAAGGAAGTGGAAGTACTCAAATCCTTTACTCAAGAAAAAGGCACTCATCTAAATAAGTAAAAAAACATCACTAGTAAAAGTCCTGGATGCAAAATGTTATCTTGGTCAAAGTACAGAAGTATTACCAGCTGGAGTTTATTTAGGACCTAACGAGCTGTAAGCCTATAGCTCCCCCTAGTGGCCCTTCACCCTCCCCTTTAATGAGAAACAACAACAATATATTTCCTGGAATTATCAAAGCCTTTTTATTTCTCATTGTCATTAAAACAAACCCCTGCAAAGTAATATTTGAGCCAAACAAACCCTTGGCTCTACCAGAATGATCTGATTAATGCAGACTGTTGATTACGTGAAGACCAAAAGCTGTGTCTGTACTGGGACACAAAGCAACTCAGCAGAATCTAGCTTGATCGCCCGATTGACGGTTTCAGAAATGTACACCACTTGTCGGACATACCCTCCCAAATCGATGTTGAGATGCATTGGTTCTGTCCAATCAGATGCAGCGTCCAATGAGTGACCAATGCACAATAAGGGGGCGTATCGGCGGTTCAGAAACTTCACTAAAGGACGCTCAGGTGTTTCCTTGCTCATCTTTCCTCGATCCTCACGCTTTGGGATGGTCTTCAAGATGGCGCACCAGAACATGTTCCGGTTAAGTTTAAATGTCCCACTTGGGATGAACCCTAATGCTGTGTCTCAATGTGGATACTTCCCTCCGTACACTGCCATGCTGTGCACTGTGAACACGTGGGCAGTGTGTGAATTTCAACCAATAAGTGTTGTTTTAAATTGCACATGTGATGTTACGACTGTTAGCTAGCTAGCCACCAAGCGACGTTATTGTTTACTGAGTCATTACAGACTACTTAACTAACCTCATTAACTATTTGGTGGCTTCTTTTTGACACCAGTACTGTGGTACATGTGTTAAATACAGAAATACAACCACATTATTTGGTCTTATTTGTATAGAGCGGATTTCACCAAAGCACTTCCGTTACGGAGCCAGAAATAGGGGTAACTTTTTGACCGTTGTGACCAATGCGGGTATTCATAGGGCTTTTGCCGTACCTTTCATTGGGCAACACTTACGCACTCTAAAATGCAAATGACTTTCCCTCTCAACCCTCCTCCTCCTCCTCTTCTTCGTCTCTCAGAGCGTTGCGGACTTTCCTCCAGAATTCCCCGCTCCGTTCCTCCTCCCGAGGCCACTCCAGGTAGGTGGTGGAGCTCATGAGTTTGCGCAGTTTGCAGAAGCGTTTCGGTATGTCGTCCTTGGACAGCGGTTCGAGCAGGATCAAGATGGCCGCGTTACTGCCGGTCTCCCCATCGAAAAGCTGGAAGTGGGAGAAGTCGAGCTCGTAGCGGCACCACTCGGACTGGACGAAGTTCTCGGACAGAATGAAGACGGTCCGCCGGCTGCGCTCCATGGCGCTCATGATGTTGTCCACAATCCAGTGACCGGGAAGGAAGTCCCGTTTGTGGAGGCACAGGGTCAGAGGTCGGGGATTCAGAGAGTCTCCATCGTTCTCCCTGTGAGAGTAAAAACCAGAGAGCAGGTCATGTTTCTAAACAGAATTTGGCTGATGGTCTGTTTGCCAGCTGCTCATAGAGTCCTTTTTTGAACCTGTAAATGTTGAGGACCCCAACGTTATATGCTAGCAATGTTTAGTAGGGTCCCCAGCACATAGAAACTGCCGGATGCTAACCTGCATATGTTAGGAAATGTGCACAATTAGGATAGGTTGGGTGATTAGCATTGTAGCCCATGCAGACAGTAGTTTAAAAATGGCTTGGCCGATTTGGAAATGTTACCTTGGTTGCTGATTGGCTAATGGTTACACAAGCCAAATCGTTATGACATCATAAAGTGGCTAAAATCTGATCAGCTCATTTTCAGACAGGTTTTTATAGAAAATCAGGACAAAAAGCGAGTGAATCTTTTCCCTGAAACTTTCACACATGTTTATGTATAAAATAAATGAAAAAGTGGATTTTGCATAACAGGTGACCTTGAATTAAAGTCTAGTGTGTTTGAGGTTACCTCGGCTCCTCCAGCTCGGGTACCAAGAAGTGTTCCACCCAGCTAGCATCTCTCTCGCTGTACGACACAAAGGCGTCGTAAGATAGCAGCTCTTCTCTTCGTTGTCGCCGCCGGGAGCTTCTCTTGGCCTTTAGCCACGCCCACATCATCCTGAGATACCAGAACGCATGAAGGCGCCACAGCAGGACACACACCAAGACGCCAATGATCAACGCCACCACACAACTCACGGACACAAACAAAACCCGCCGGCACACAACCACAGAGAGCCTCACCCGCCCCGCTGGCTCCCCCTGCAGGTAGAGAGGGGAATCGCAGACGTAGGCGTCCTCTCCGTCTGATAAATGCACATCTTCGCCTCCTTTAATGGCCGACTGGAGGAAGTAGACAAAGTCGCAGGAGCAGACGAATTTGTTTTGGCCCGCCCAGAGGTCCTGGAGGCGTCTGTATGCCTGGAGGTCCGAACGGGTGAACATGTTCAGGGTGTTTGACTGTGGAAGAGCAAGCAGGGGGTTATGATGCTATTTTTCATCTGTAGCCCCGGACAGATTTCACACCAGAAGCAAAGTCAATGCCGAGAAGCGGATAGACGGGAATGGACACACCCCAGTACAGTACATGAAGCTTTATGTATCTATGTGCAGTAATCATTTTACTACTGTTGTATAACACACTTAATATTCCATAATGTTACACTCTCTTCATTGTATAAATACTGCTGCTTCTTACTCTCAACCCGAATGTGTACTTCTGCCAGTTGTAATAATTCTTTACATGAATGTGCATGCCTTTTATATAAGACTGTCTTTCTACAGTGTGCTGTAACAACGTACATTTCCCCTTTGTGGGACGAATATAGGAATTCTGATTCATATTTTTATATTAACTATTGAAACCCTGCATGCAATACATTCGTTTGGCCACTACTATAATATGGCGCATTCCCCGGGGCTTGAAGAATACAAGAAGAAATATTAAGATTGGTCCTCACCTGTATGGTCAGTGTTTGCAGGTTTGGGAACATCCATCCAGGGGGAAGGCTCAGTATCTTGTTCCCAGAGAGATGGAGCTCTCTCAGGGAGGGAAGGATCAGAAAGAAGGCTTTTAGATCGTTGTTGCTCAGATCCAAAACCTGTGGAGGATAAAAAACAATGGTGGACAAAGTCTTAAGATCTATTGCTTAAGTACAAGAAGCAGTACTAATATCTTTTATTGTCATCAAAGGCATAAGAAAATTCCGTTGGCATCTCTCACGTCAGTAATAGAAATACACACTACATTAGATCTCAACTTACATATTTACACATTTTACAGGCGATAAACTGTCAATATTCAAAACTACAAAAGTGTAAATGTAATTGTGTTCCTAAATAGATGCTAAAAATGTCCATAAATGCCAGATAAATATGTATGAATGTTTGAGGTGATGACGGTCTTTGAGGGGTGGAGGTGTGTTCACAGCTGTTGGAGTGTGTTCTGTATTGGATTACTCTCTCAGTACCTCCAGAGTTTCGGGTAGACAGGGGGAGATGGTTGTGAGTTTGGCCCAGGAGATGTTGAGGTATCGCAGGGTGGAAGGCCAGGAGCAGCCCCCGGGCATGGAGATGAATCCGTTCCTGCTGACGTCCAGGTGGGTCAGTTTGGAGAGGTTTGTCACCAGCCGGCTCACCGTGGACAAAGACTGCAGAGAAGCAACGTCGTCTTCAAATCTGGGGCCTTATTCTTCAATGTATTCTTAGATTGAAAGGAGTACTGCTGATGTGCTTGGAATAATGTACAGGAGGAGCTGAACTCTCAGATTGTATAACTATGGGGGCATTCAGGTCCATCTTAAAGGACAGAGAACAAGAGTCCATTGGTCGACGTGATTGCTGTATCCCATAAAGCTCCTGTCACACTGTCCCGAAATTGACACCCGATGGACACACGAATATGGAATTGTGAATTTCGCACGAAGATGGCCCCGAACCACACACGAAGGCAACATTTACATTACATTTAAGACGTACAACTGCAACGAAAGTAACACAAACAATTATGTTAGAGTACTATGATACTGTACTGATATCTTCAGACTTTGTTCTTTACTTTTTCCGTCTTTATGTGTAGAAAATATTACGTTTTCTCCGTAATGTTGTTTCCATAGCAACTACAACTTCCTGTCAACTCTCCTTCAAAATAATATATTATATCCTTTTTAGTTTCACAGAACACAAATTGGGTTATTTACATGATATGTTTACATGATTTTGTTGTGCAATAAAACAACCCGATGGACACACGATAAAGGAAATGTTCAAATTCGGCTGTGATCGTAGCATCGGGCCGTTCGTGAGGGCATCTAAGCCATCGTATGACCGCTGGTGGAGTTTCTCAGGCTCCGGCAGCAACTTCGTGAGCGGTGGCAAAATCTTTGGCATGCCAACAAATTGCAGAAGGACCTTGAGAAGGTTCATTTTCGTGTTCAATTTGTGTGTCCATGTTGCCCTTCGTAAGGCCATCGTGAGGGCATCTTGTTATCATCGGTGCCATCGGGCATTCGCCCCGATCAGAGTGAGGGCGAATGCACCGATGATAACACGAAGATGACACGACTTGACAAGATGCCCTCACGAGTGCCTTACGAAGTTGTCGCTCACGAAGTTGCTGCCGGAATCTGAGAAACTCCACCAGCGGTCATACGATGGCTTAGACGCCCTCACGAACGGCCCGATGCTACGATCAGAGCCGAATTTGAACATTTCCTTTATCGTGTGTCCATCGGGTGTCAATTTCGGGACAGTGTGACAGGGCCTTAACTGAAGTCCTTTTTAAATTGTGCCAGTTTTTCATGTTTTATAATAGTTTCTATTATTTGCATATTGACTGGTTAATGTGCCATTTCATTTGTGCTTTACGACCGTCTGCCTGGATTGTCTTTGTTCATTTGTATTAACATTGTTCATTTTGTCCTCTTGGCCAGGTCGCTCTGGAAGAAGAGATTTGAATCTCAATGAGACTTTTACCTGGTTAAATAAAGGATATATAATACTACACAGCCTACGATTACCACGGTAAATATTATGGTAAATTAGGAATGATGGACCTTCTTTGTAATTACAAGGTGGTATATATGTTGTATAAAACCACAACAATGGTAAATGGTGAATGGACTGTACTTATATAGCGCTTTACGACCCCTTAAAGCTCTTTAGATACTACATGTCATCATTCATACACCGTTGGACATCCGCAGCACCTCGGGGTTAAGTGTTTTGTCCAAGGATACGTCAACGACCTTCTGATTGAAAGACGACTGCACTCCCTCGCAGCCACAGTCAAGATTCAAGGCTTTTATCATAATTTTTACATAGCTAGAGTGTAGACATGTCAATGAACATATCAGGTCACAGGCTCCTCCAACAGAGCAACATGATAAAACTGATCAAATAGTGCAAATAAAATAGAGTAGAAATAGTGCAAGAAGAGTCTATATACAAGTAATTGGAAATGATATATTAGATCAGGGGTGTCAAACTCAAGGCCCGGGGGCCAAATCCAGCCCGCGACTTCATTTAATATGGCACCACAAGAGCTTGCAAAGAATATAATATTTTTATTATACGGTTACATGCCGATTTACAGAAGCACGTTGCCCATAAACTACATATCCCACAATGCATCTCAAATTTGACTTTTTTCTCAGAATTTGACTTTTTTTCTCAGAATTTGACTTTTTTTCTTCAAAATATTCTTTTTAAAAAAAATCATTTTGTGACATTCTCAGTGAAGAGACTTGCAATAATTCGCCCTAGACTTCTGCTTTCAGACGTATAGTTAATTATGAAGTTATGACCCTATCCGATAATAATCCAATGCAGAGGCAATAATGTAATATATAATATATTATTTTATATATATTAAATATTTATATATGTATTTTTATATATATAGTCTTAAAGTTACAACCGGCCCTTTGAGTGCAACCATAATGCTAATGTGGCCCGCGAAGAAATTGAGTTTGACACCCCTGTATTAGATAAATAATTTGTAAGTTGCAAACAGATGAATGTTTATGGAAGATCTTTCAAAAGTTCAGGTGTTCCACAAGGGATAAAAAACAAAAACTTGCATTTAAACAGCGACACCTGAGAAACTTGGAAACACTTTAGATCTACGTTTAGGTACAACGAAAGTGCCTCAAAATAATCAATACAAATGTTCATTGCCCAGAATATTAACAGTTGACAAAGAATTATAAAATCAGAACACAAGAGTCGCCCTCAATGATACGTCTTTAGGTCTAAATGGAGGTACCTTCAGAGCATTTCCGCTGACGTTTAAGACTCGGAGGTCCTTCAGCGTGCCGTCACCATTGCACAGCGTCTCAGTCAGAGTCAGGTCGGTCAGCAGGTTGTCGGACAGGTCCAGGTATTGCAGGTTCAGCAGCAGGTGGGTTGTGGCACAGGGCATCACGAACACCTCGAGTGGAAAAGCTCATTTTAATTATATCCCCTAATTGTATTCTTAAAGGTCCCCTATTATACTCTGAGATTGCAGAAGTACTCACATCCTTTACTCAAGTAGAAGTACAGATACTCGTGTTTAAAAATACTCTGGTGAAAGTAGAAGTACTGACTAAACTTCTTTACTCAAGTGAAAGTAAAGACGCTTTGAAGTGTACTTCAGTAGAAAGTACCCATAACTAGCAGCTGCTTTAAAGAGTACCTGACCTCCCTTGATATGAATAGAACAATAATGTCATTGTTAGCTAATGAATGTTTCCATGGTGACCAACGGCAACATGACAACGTTTCCATTGGTCCCTCTTCTTTAGAGAAGACCAGGAAGTGATGGATACACGGATCGTGTTCCAACCAATAGGCACGCAATGACTGTACAGAATAATGATCACGCCACCAACACACATTCAGACTAAAGGAACCAGCTGTTTGGAAAATGTAAGAAGTAGAAAGTACAGGTATTTGAGTTCAACATGTAAGAAGTAGAAAGTACAGGTATTTGTGTTCAACATGTAAGAAGTAGAAAGTACAGGTATTTGAGTTCAACATGTAAGAAGTAGAAAGTACAGGTATTTGAGTTCAACATGTAAGAAGTAGAAAGTACAGGTATTTGTGTTCAACATGTAAGAAGTAGAAAGTACAGGTATTTGGGTTCAACATGTGAGAAGTAGAAAGTACAGGTATTTGAGTTCAACATGTGAGAAGTAGAAAGTACAGGTATTTGAGTTCAACATGTAAGAAGTAGAAAGTACAGGTATTTGAGTTCAACATGAGAGAAGTAGGAAGTACAGGTATTTGAGTTCAACATGAGAGAAGTAGAAAGTACAGGTATTTGAGTTCAACATGTAAGAAGTAGAAAGTACAGGTATTTGGGTTCAACATGAGAGAAGTAGAAAGTACAGGTATTTGAGTTCAACATGAGAGAAGTAGAAAGTACAGGTATTTGAGTTCAACATGTAAGAAGTAGAAAGTACAGGTATTTGTGTTCAACATGTAAGAAGTAGAAAGTACAGGTATTTGGGTTCAACATGTGAGAAGTAGAAAGTACAGGTATTTGAGTTCAACATGTGAGAAGTAGAAAGTACAGGTATTTGAGTTCAACATGTAAGAAGTAGAAAGTACAGGTATTTGAGTTCAACATGAGAGAAGTAGGAAGTACAGGTATTTGAGTTCAACATGAGAGAAGTAGAAAGTACAGGTATTTGAGTTCAACATGTAAGAAGTAGAAAGTACAGGTATTTGAGTTCAACATGAGAGAAGTAGGAAGTACAGGTATTTGAGTTCAACATGAGAGAAGTAGAAAGTACAGGTATTTGAGTTCAACATGTAAGAAGTAGAAAGTACAGGTATTTGGGTTCAACATGTGAGAAGTAGAAAGTACAGGTATTTGAGTTCAACATGTGAGAAGTAGAAAGTACAGGTATTTGAGTTCAACATGTAAGAAGTAGAAAGTACAGGTATTTGAGTTCAACATGTGAGAAGTAGAAAGTACAGGTATTTGAGTTCAACATGAGAGAAGTAGAAAGTACAGGTATTTGAGTTCAACATGTAAGAAGTAGAAAGTACAGGTATTTGAGTTCAACATGAGAGAAGTAGAAAGTACAGGTATTTGAGTTCAACATGTGAGAAGTAGAAAGTACAGGTATTTGAGTTCAACATGAGAGAAGTAGAAAGTACAGGTATTTGAGTTCAACATGTAAGAAGTAGAAAGTACAGGTATTTGAGTTCAACATGAGAGAAGTAGAAAGTACAGGTATTTGAGTTCAACATGTAAGAAGTAGAAAGTACAGGTATTTGAGTTCAACATGTGAGAAGTAGAAAGTACAGGTATTTGAGTTCAACATGTAAGAAGTAGAAAGTACAGGTATTTGAGTTCAACATGTGAGAAGTAGAAAGTACAGGTATTTGAGTTCAACATGTAAGAAGTAGAAAGTACAGGTATTTGAGTTCAACATGTAAGAAGTAGAAAGTACAGGTATTTGAGTTCAACATGAGAGAAGTAGAAAGTACAGGTATTTGAGTTCAACATGTAAGAAGTAGAAAGTACAGGTATTTATGTTCAACATGTAAGAAGTAGAAAGTACAGGTATTTGAGTTCAACATGTAAGAAGTAGAAAGTACAGGTATTTGAGTTCAACATGAGAGAAGTAGAAAGTACAGGTATTTGAGTTCAACATGTAAGAAGTAGAAAGTACAGGTATTTGAGTTCAACATGTGAGAAGTAGAAAGTACAGGTATTTGAGTTCAACATGAGAGAAGTAGGAAGTACAGGTATTTGAGTTCAACATGTAAGAAGTAGAAAGTACAGGTATTTGAGTTCAACATGAGAGAAGTAGAAAGTACAGGTATTTGAGTTCAACATGTAAGAAGTAGAAAGTACAGGTATTTGAGTTCAACATGAGAGAAGTAGAAAGTACAGGTATTTGAGTTCAACATGAGAGAAGTAGAAAGTACAGGTATTTGAGTTCAATATGTAAGAAGTAGAAAGTACAGGTATTTGAGTTCAACATGTAAGAAGTAGAAAGTACAGGTATTTGGGTTCAACATGTGAGAAGTAGAAAGTACAGGTATTTGAGTTCAACATGTGAGAAGTAGAAAGTACAGGTATTTGAGTTCAACATGTAAGAAGTAGAAAGTACAGGTATTTGAGTTCAACATGAGAGAAGTAGGAAGTACAGGTATTTGAGTTCAACATGTAAGAAGTAGAAAGTACAGGTATTTGTGTTCAACATGTGAGAAGTAGAAAGTACAGGTATTTGAGTTCAACATGAGAGAAGTAGAAAGTACAGGTATTTGAGTTCAACATGTAAGAAGTAGAAAGTACAGGTATTTGAGTTCAACATGTAAGAAGTAGAAAGTACAGGTATTTGTGTTCAACATGTGAGAAGTAGAAAGTACAGGTATTTGTGTTCAACATGTCAGAAGTAGAAAGTACAGGTATTTGTGTTCAACATGTAAGAAGTAGAAAGTACAGGTATTTGGGTTCAACATGTAAGAAGTAGAAAGTACAGGTATTTGTGTTCAACATGTAAGAAGTAGAAAGTACAGGTATTTGTGTTCAAAATGTAAGAAGTAGAAAGTACAGGTATTTGTGTTCAACATGTAAGAAGTAGAAAGTACAGGTATTTGTGTTCAACATGTAAGAAGTAGAAAGTACAGGTATTTGAGTTCAACATGTAAGAAGTAGAAAGTACAGGTATTTGGGTTCAACATGTAAGAAGTAGAAAGTACAGGTATTTGTGTTCAACATGTAAGAAGTAGAAAGTACAGGTATTTGTGTTCAAAATGTAAGAAGTAGAAAGTACAGGTATTTGAGTTCAACATGTAAGAAGTAGAAAGTACAGGTATTTGAGTTCAACCTGTAAGAAGTAGAAAGTACAGGTATTTGAGTTCAACATGTAAGAAGTAGAAAGTACAGGTATTTGAGTTCAACATGTAAGAAGTAGAAAGTACAGGTATTTGAGTTCAACATGTAAGAAGTAGAAAGTACAGGTATTTGAGTTCAACATGTAAGAAGTAGAAAGTACAGGTATTTGAGTTCAACATGTAAGAAGTAGAAAGTACAGGTATTTGAGTTCAACATGTAAGAGGGGACACATGTTGATGTAGAAGAGACATGAAGAAGAGGGGACACATGTTGATGTAGAAGAGACATGAAGAAGAGGGGACACATGTTGATGAAGAAGAGACATGAAGAAGAGGGGACACATGTTGATGAAGAAGAGACATGGAGAAGAGGGGACTCATGTTGATGTAGAAGAGACATGAAGAAGAGGGGACACATGTTGATGAAGAAGAGACATGGAGAAGAGGGGACTCATGTTGATGTAGAAGAGACATGAAGAAGAGGGGACACATGTTGACGTAGAAGAGACATGAAGAAGTGGATTTTGCACAATAGGTGACCTTTAACATTCAGACAACCCCATGTGACAGATACCTGAGAGTTTATGATGGACACCTTTCTGGGGTACTGCAGCAAAAAACCCAGCTGCAGCAACGAGCTGAACTGAAAGACATTCAGCACCACAACGTTGCGTAGGAAGAACTCATCGATGTTTTTATGATCGGTCAATCTGGCCTTCTCCCACCTAACACCAACCAACAAAGCACATTATCAAGCAGTCATTCGCCCAACAGTTGATCACAATGAAGCGGCTTTTATTTATAACTACAATATAAACTCACGTATGGGGGACAGTACAGTACGCACATTACCTGCACATGTGTGGCTTACATCCAAAAGTCCCTATGTCTGTCGCTTTTCTATCTCCGAAGGGTTTTTAAAAAGCCTTTCAGCAGGATTTGCTTTTATCTTCAGTAGACTGGACTACTGTAATGGTGTCTTCACAGGTCTCACTAAAAAATCAATTTGAAAGCTGCAGCTGATTCAGAACGCTGCTGCTTACTAACACTAAGAAAGAGGATCAGTCAAGTTCTGAAGTCTGTACACTGGCTTCCTGTCAGCGACTTCATACTGCTGCTGCTTTATAAAGCATTGAATGGTTTATTCTGATCTGCTGCTAAATGATGAACCATCCAGATCTCTCAGGTCTTCAGGTCAGCTTTCTGTCCCCAGAGTCAGAACTAAACCTGGAGAAGTTCAGTTATCATGCTCCAAATATCTGGAACAAACTCCCAGAAACCTGCCGGTCCGCTGCGGCCCAGGCTGAAGACTTGAGCTATTCATATCTTAAACTGCACTGTAACTTTTATTCATGTACCTGTGATATTCATGTTTTATTATCTTTGCTTTTTATGTTTTGAAATGCCAGTCTGTAATGTGTTTCCGCTGCACTATTTCTTAATGTTTTTCATTGTTGTAAAGCACTTTGAATTGCCTTGTGTTGAAAGGGTCTATATAAATAAACTTGCTTGCCTTTCAATCCAGAAAGAAGACTGATGGATGTTTGTTTTCCTACCTGCCCTCGCCGATCAGCGTGACGCCGTCCATGAACAGGGAGGTGATCGGCTCGCCATCCACCGCCTCAAGGAAGTCAACAATGCCCTTATCGGACACGGAAAGGTTGCAGAAGGTAATTCTCCTGAAGAAAGACATCATAGAAGAGTGAATGGTTTGGTCACCATTTTCTGGGGTTAGGGTTACTTGCTTGAATTACATCTCACAATATATAAATCCTTCCAGCATGTCTTATGTTGTGATATTCTACATATGTTGTTCTGTTAATCTTCTGGGCAATTAACATTTGTATTAATTATTTTGAGGCACTTTCGTTGGACCTAAATGCAGATCTAAAGTGTTTCCAAGCTCTTTAAAGCATGTGGTGAAGGATTATCAACGATTGTAGCACTGTTGACGGGCCACCAGGTGTCGCTGTTTCGCTAACAGTTAGTAGTGAAGTAGTTTCAGCATTGTTCTGTGCGGGTGGCCATCTTGTTTCTAATGTTTACATTCTACTATAGGCAAGGTGAGTGGTATTAATTGTGGCAAAGAATCGTATAAATCTAACGTTATGAACGCTCAACCAGTCAATTCCTTCGACTCCTGTGTTAGTTAATATGTTTACTCACTCGTTTGTGTAGATTTGAGAATTAGACGCTTGTGTTTTGTCTGATAATGTGGTGATTTATATTGGTTAGCATGTGGCTTATTGAAAGAGTGCTGCATTACAATTAGTATTGTAGATTTTGTCCGATATTTTCAGTGCTGAAATGTTTCATCTTTTACTTTCTGGAAAATGTTTATTGGACAACTAGACAAGACTTAAGAGTTTATTTTAACTTTTGGATTAGCCATCTTGTTTCTAAAGTTTACATTATATGCCAGTTGATGAAGAAGAGCTACCATTAAGAGAGGCTACGGGACATTTGTGTTACTTCAGCATTGGAAAATAGAAGCACTGAAACAAAAGGAAAACATATTGTGTACAGACCTGACTCTCCGCCTGGCCATCTCTCTGAAGGGCTGAACGGACTGATTCAGATGCAGGTCTTTCAGAATAATAGGCGTCTCAGGGTAGGACACGTCCCCGATCACATCCGAAGCTAAAGCTATGTTTGTTAGAAACGGACCATGGAGGCTTAAAGTGACTCGACCCAATGGCCAGACGTCAGCTAGCGCTCCGGACTCGTACCTGCAACATGGAGAGAAACAGGACCATCGAGTTGGAAATAGTGAGACAACATTTATACATGAGAAAATTGTAACCTGGGTAAATATTTAGGATATTATTATTGTTGATAATAATAATAATAATAATAATAATAATAATAATAATAATTAATAAGTCATTTGGTATTTTGTCCTTACCTTACCCTCTATCTTCAAATCTATTTCGTTTTGTGTTATTGCAAACCAACCCCATTAAAGGAAATTAGGGTTAGGGTTAGGGTTGGAATAGAAATATCTTAACCACAGACCTTATTTCCGGCTAACAACCAAAAACACATTCAGATAACCATTGACTTCCAGACCAGGGGACAACAGAGAACAAGAAGGTGGTTGAATGCGTTCTCATTTGCAGGATTGAGGACTCATTCCTTGACCACATGGCCGTGCTTTCTCTCACGATTCGTTTCTTGATACTTCTTGGAAAACAACCAGCACAGATTCAGTCTCGCACCTCGTTGTTGTTTGTTCTTTGTTAGGATCCCCATTAGCACTAGCATGAGCATTGACTCTTCTTCCTGGGGTCCTCCCACACACTCTCAAGCATTCATAAAACAAAACAGCTCATCATTTCATGCAATTTACAGTGCTATATGAAGTGAAAACTAAAATTGTAACCATCATAAGGCCAAACAAAAAAATGCAAACAATTGTATATAATAATAATAATAATAATAATAATAATAAGTACACAGCCACAGGCACAGTTCAATTGTACTGAGATGATTGTTTAGCAACCTTTTGAATTGTACATGAGAATGTTCCTGAATGATATAAAGAGTTCCAGCTGACAGTAGATGACTGTTTTCTGTCTCATATTTGATTTAGATTAGGCTAATACGAACCTTCCTTCTATTGCATGTCGTGTTTGATAGTTATGTTGAGCATACTGCGCTATACACCTTTGTGCTAATATACGTGGTAAGTGAGTCACTGTAATATTTCTGACAAAATGTAACAAAGTATAAGTTGACGTCTGTCTGACACTTATCCATTTCAGTGTCTCCAGCATTTGAGTTACCTCCTCAGGTTGTTTGCCTGCACAGTGAGCTCCTCCAGCTGAGAGACTCCAGACAGATCTCTTCTCCTCAGTTCCTCCAGAGCAGGACCTCCGAACATCAGCCTCTTCAGCCTCCGCAGCCTCTGCAACACTGGACGAGATCCCAGGCAGCTGGAGGACACAAAACACACAATATGTAGACACTTTGAGCTTGTTCTGTACACTCAGACCCAGAACTAAAACCCATCTGTTTACTACCCTGTATGGGGGAACAAGCTTACTATGGATATCAGGACTGAGGAAAGTCTAGGCATCATCCGAGGTGGATTAAAATCCCACCTGTTTCAACTGCACCTTGGCCCTTAAATCTCAAAATAAGTTGTAGCATAAGTTTTTTTTTTTTGTAAAGCTAATGCAACAGCACTTGGCTCATTTGAAGCTAATGCACTTGCAGGATTCTGAATTTGTATCGTCAACATTGATTGCATTTATTGTAAGTTGGATATAAATATCAGCTAACAAAATAAACTATAACCAGAGGTGGGAAGTAGTGGAGTACAAATACTTTGTTACTATAAGTACATTTTTCTGGTATCAGTACTTTACTCCACTACTTTTTTTTCTGACGACTTTTTACTTTCTACTTCTTACATTTTCAAAACAGGTTTGTTACTTTAGTTTTAATATGTGTTTGGTAACATTTATTAGAGCACTTTTCCGAATGCTCAAAGCGCTTTCCATTACATATTACCCATATCAGACATGGAACAGTGAATACTGAAAATTAGGGTGAAGTGTCTTGCCCCAGGACAAAAGTTTATGGGTACTTTTTACCGAAGTGCATTTCAAAGCCCATATTTCTTTACTTTTACTTGAGTAAAGAAGATTAGTCAGTACTTGTACTTTTACCAGAGTATTTTTAAACACGAGTATCTGTACTTCTACTTGAGTAAAGGATTTGTGTACTTTTGCCATATCTGAATATAACCCTGAGCATGTTACCTGTACGGGTTGTGGAGCAGGTTGAGTTCCTGCAGAGCTCCTAGCTTACTGAACCATCTGCGGTTGATGGCAGTCAGCTGGTTGTCGGACAGATCCAGCTGCTCTAGACTCCACAGAGAGTCAAACGCTGACGGATGGATCTCAGACAGTCTGTTACCTGGAGGAAAGCAATATTTAGGTTTAAAAAAGATCAGAAATTTGGACAAAAACTTCATCCGGAGTTCCACAGGGATCATACTGTGGTCCGCTGATTATCAGTGATTTTTTACTATTTCCATCTTCAAACATCACCATGAGGCATGGATCTTTGGTCAACACTACACCTGGTTTTGTATTGGTCATTTGTCATTGCCAAGGACGCAAAACGAAGCAGAAATCAAGGTTTGATGCTCTCAAATTGTAAAACCCATCAAAGATTGAAAGGCTTTATTGTTATATGCACTACAGCTACAAACACTTTCTCACATTTCTCCTAGTGGGCGTGTTTTGTAGCGCGTTTGCACCTGTCGGCCACTATAGATATCTCCTAGGCTTCTCCAACAATGCTATATATACAATACAACCTAAAAAAGGGAGTATAGTTCAAGTAAAATGCAGGGATATATACAATGGAGGAAAAGTAGTATTTGATCCCTTGCAGATTTTGTTAGTTTGCCCACTTACAAACAAATGAACAATCTATATTGTATTATGTTATTATATATATAGGTTTATTTTAACAGTGAGAGTAATATCAAAAAAGAAAATCCAGAAATTGACATTATACAAAAGATAAAAATGGATTTGCATTTAACTCTGGGAAATTAGTATACACTGTATAGTAGTAATAATAATAATAGATTACATTTCTATAAGGTAAAACAAATAAAGTATGCTTTTAGAATAGCTCAAAATAAACCCCTTATCAACATTACGGTGTAGAATCAGAATCCGCAGTTTCTCGTGTCCCGTCAGGTCGCCGCCGGTCACCACGGCGATGTCGTTGAAGGAAAGGTCAAGGGTCAGGGCGCGGTTTGTTACCGTGGGAACAAGCGTGTATCCTGCGTGGGAGCAGTCACAGGCGAGTCGAGGGTCGCAGCGATCGCAGGACGACCTTTGACCTCGACACATGGCGAATGAGAGGAGGAGGTAGAGGTTGGTCAACAGCTCCATTCTGCAGAGAGGTGAACAAAAGAGGTTAATACAGGGGTGCAAGGATTACCTGCTTCTGTGTTGGACCCTTAAAAAATAGTTCTCTGTGTTTTTATTTTTTATAATTTACTTTTATGTATGCACCATGACATCAAGTCAAATTCCTCGTGTGGAGGCAATTCCACACAAAAACAGAAACAACCTGTTTGGCAAGAAATGAACAAACAATAGAAGTTTAAAGCAACGTTATTGTTGTTGTTATTTAATCAAGTTCATCTATTTCAGCTGAAAGGACAGAGTCTCTAAACCAAACAGTTCGTACACGATCTGACAACATACAACCGAAACTACAAACACTTTATACCCTACAGAAGGAGGGAAGGGGAAGTTCCTCAGCGAGCACGTTGACATGACAGGAAGTGTGGACCAGACGGTTGAAACTCACATACATGTTAATTACAAACCAATGGTTATTAATACCTGTGTAATATATACCTGGCTGCTAAATCCGAAGAACTGTTACAGGATGTGTATTACGTACATTTTTTTTTTTTATTATATTTTTTATTGTATCATAACTTAGTACTTTTTAAAAATGCATATCACATATTGAACATATGTAACATTAAGCTGTCTGTGGCTCTTTTTCCTGCTGTAACTACGCACATGTCCCCTCCGTGGGACTAATAAAGGCATTCTGATTGTAGAGGCAGCCTTTTGTCTGTTCTAAGGACGTGGACATGAGAGGCTAGATGTGAATTCAAACCGTGGGAAATAAACGGAGAATGAAGTTACAGTAATACTTATGATTAAGTGAGATTTCGTGAGACATTTCTACAACTCCTCGTACGTGTCAACCTACCTAAGGCAGCATCTTATCTTATCCAATGGGATTTCATTCCTGACTCTTTCCTGCACCACTCTATAATCTATCCTTATTGTAAACCTAACACTGTAATCTGATTGGAACTGTTAGGGAATACAGTTACCTTGTTTATGTGCTGATAATCCTGTAACATGTAATCCATTACTCCCCATGTCTGACGGAAACGTGACAAAAGTGAAAGAAACTCGGAGGAACTGTGATGTATAGAAAGAGGAAGTCTGTAAAGTTTTATTATGACTTTCAAAAAGCCTTTATGTAAATACAACGGCTTTACGAGAGGTGCACTCTGTACCGTTAGAGTGAAGCCTTGAGAACTCTGTTACATGTCATTTCCCCTTTTCTGTCTCCGATGTTCTACACGTCCAACAAAGGCACAAACACCAAGAAATAAAACTCTATATTCAGTTTACGTTGCCCCTGGTAACGGCAGCATTACAGCTCTTAATCCTTATGGTATGAAACTTGGAAGATGAAACAAAACAAAGAAAAATCCTTCCATCACTTTTTAAATTCATGTTGTTTTTTCAAGCATTTGAAAGAATGAGTAACTGATGCATTGAGTTATCCTTTTAGTGAACGCATGTCTCCTCAAGCGGCTGAAGACGTTTCTTCATGTGGACAGGAACATTTCATCTTGTCCTCCATTTTTACAATTGTTTTTAGTAGTACTATTAATAATCAATATGAGATAACAACAGAACTAGGCCTACAGTGCATTGCATACAGCGCCCACACACTGTGAATGAAACAAGATATTTAACTTATTATGGTCAAATTAATACAAAATAAGAATACATTTACCATTTTATGTGGAAATTGAATATTGGAAGTCAAGGATCAACCCAAAACATTTTAAAATATTATTAATTTAATAATGAAGCTGTAGCGTCTGCCTTCACCAGAACCAGGGGGTGCAAACTTTGTATTTAGAAAGTTCCTCGTGAACCCAAAATAATGACTTCTTATCAGCAAAGGACGACCGTGACATAAAAAAAGTACATTTCACGTTTCATTCAAGGATTTGATCGTAAATATGAGACTTACATGATTTGTTTTGCGGAGCTGGAGCCTGAACCGCTTTAATGATTAAAATGGAGGTAAACTGCTTTTTTACGAGAGAGGAAGTCAAACTCACTGACAAAGAGGTAGTGAGCATGAACATCACTGCATCAGTGAAGAGGCATCGGAGCATGACGACAGTTAATAAAGAGGCGCTATTCTTCTTCTGTGGGGTTTCCTCTCCTGGTGTGTTCTGTTGGTTTTAGTGCATGTCAATGGTCTTCAGAGGCGAACATGCTGTGTTCCTAAATATCAGTTTTATTCAAATTAATTGTGATAAAGTTCAACAAGACTCCAGATGTGAGCTTAGGTAATATAGAAATACTCATTTTTAAGTCAAATAACCACATTTTATCCAGTTAATAATACAAATAATTTGCTTATTTATTTTCTTTTATATTATTAATTGTATTATATTATTATTTTTAAAAAGCCCCCCCCCCTTTTTAAAAATAAGTTAATGATTAAAAAGAACACTTTACCTTAAAGGTGGGGTAGGTAAGTTTGAGAAACGATAGCAATGAATATCTGAAGTGCTTTGACAAAAAATCGACAAAAATGTCACCTGTGGAAGCCGTGATACTGTAAAAAGTACATCCAATCATCTGAGCCGGCTAAAGTAACTGGATGGCCTACCTGCCTGTCAGCCTCCCATCTGTGCACAAACTTATCTCGTGCCCTCATTGATCATGTGCGCGTTCGTGTGTGTTGGAGGAGGGGCTCTGAGAGGAAGTGGCAGATTTTTTCCGGTTGTGTATTTTCAAATTCTAACGCGCTCGAGCCGGTTTCTCCAAAATTACATACCCCAGCTTTAAGTTAAAAGTGTTTATTTTATTATTTTAAATGTTATTTAAACCCAAATGTTGCCATGCCAAGGACCCCCATATAGCATTATCCTCGGGCGGGGACCCCCCTGTTTTAAAAAAAATGATGTGTACAAGTGCCTCCCGATGGAACATGCAGTGCGTTGCCACTACATTTGGGGCCTTCTGTTTAGTTGTATTTTTGTTGTGTGCTTTTGTGTGCCATTTCCTGTCTCACCCCTCTCTTCTCTGTTTTCCTCTGCAGGGCTGGTGTGTGACAGGGAGTTGGCTGGCTCCTCCCAGTAGCAGACGAGGCACACCTGTTTCCACTCACCTCTTCACCTGTAGATATAAAAGCCCGGTCCTCATGCCACTTCCCTGCCAGATAATTCCTCTGTGTTTCGACCCTCCGGTGTGTCTCGCTGCTCTCCTCGTTGTTTGGATTATTGTTTGGATTTTTGCCAGCCAACTTCCTGACTCCACTGCCGTATGTTTTGTTCTCTGCTTGAATAAAGCTTTTTGTTTATTGACCATCTCTCTCCAGTTTTTTGCTTTGGGGTCCAAAATTCTATAGGCCGTAACAGATTTGTCTTTGTGTATCTTGATGATATCCTCATTTTCTCTCGTGACCCCCAAGAACATGTCCAACACATGAGGTTGGTGCTGCAGAGACTCCTGGAGAACAGACTTTATGTTAAGGCTGAGAAGTGTGCCTTTCATGTTTCCTCTGTTTCATTCCTGGGTTTTGTGGTGGAGAAGGGACAGGTCAGAGCCGACCCTGCCAAAGTCATGGCAGTGGCCGAATGGCCCACTCCTACAACGAGAAAGCAACTCCAAAGGTTTCTTGGTTTTGCCAACTTTTACCGCAGGTTTATTCGTGACTATAGTCGAGCAGCCGCCCCACTCACCAAGCTCACCTCAGTTAAGGTTCCCTTTGTGTGGTCATCTGAAGCTGAGGCTGCTTTTGCTATGTTGAAGTGTTTGTTTTCCTCTGCTCCTGTGTTATCTCACCCTGATTCTTCAGCCCCTTTCGTGGTCGAAGTGGATGCCTCCGACACTGGTGTAGGGGCAGTCCTCTCCCAGCGCTCAGCCTCCGACCAGAAGTTGCATCCCTGCGCCTTCTTTTCCCGCCGGCTCTCCCCGGCAGAAAGAAACTATGATGTGGGAAATCGGGAGCTTCTGGCAGTAGTCTTAGCCCTGCAGGAATGGAGGCACTGGCTTGAAGGCACAACTCATCCGTTTGTGGTATGGACGGACCACAGAAACTTAGCTTATCTCCGTTCTGCTCGCAGGCTCAACTCTCGCCAGGCTCGATGGGCACTTTTTCTGGGCCGGTTCAGCTTCACCCTCACCTATCACGGAACATCAAGGCAGATGCCCTGTCACGTCAGTTTGCTCCTCCGGTTGAGGAGCATTCCGCAGGAACCATTCTTCCATCCTCCTGTGTGGTGGGAGTAGCCAGGTGGGAGGTTGAGAGGGTGGTCCTGGAGGCACAAGAGGACCATCCAGCTCCTGAGGGTTGTCCACCGGGTCGGCTGTTCGTTCCACCGCACGCCAGATCTTCAGTGCTCCAGTTGGGACATGATTCGAAGATAGCTTGCCATCCAGGAGCACTTCGGACTCTAGGCCTTATCCAACAACGCTTCTGGTGGCCCTCCATGTCCTCTGACGCCAAGAAGTATGTCGCCGCCTGCTCCATCTGCGCCCGCAGTAAGGCATCCCACCGCGCCCCTGCTGGTCTTCTCCGCCCTCTTCCCATTCCTCATCGGCCTTGGTCTCACATCGCCATGGACTTCGTGACGGGTCTTCCCCCATCGGAAGGAAATACAGTTATCCTGACGATTGTTGACCGCTTTTCCAAGGCCGTACACTTCGTTCCCCTACCTAAGTTACCTTCTGCTCTGGAGACTGCTACACTAATCACCCAGCATGTTTTTAGATTGCATGGCATTCCTCTGGACATTGTTTCTGACAGGGGTCCGCAATTTGCCTCTCGAGTCTGGAAAGCCTTTTGCCAGGCATTGGGGGCGTCGGCCAGTCTGTCATCAGGTTACCACCCGCAGACCAACGGCCAGACTGAGCGTGCGAATCAGGACCTGGAGGCAGCCCTTCGCTGTGTCTCTTCTCACCATCCAGTCTCCTGGGCCTCCTGCCTTGGGTTGAATATGCCCACAACTCCCTGGTTTGCTCCGCCACAGGAATGTCTCCATTCATGGCTTCTGTTGGGTTCCAACCCCCTCTCTTCCCCGCCCAGGAGAGGGATGTGGCAGTCCCCTCAGTACAGGGGCATCTTCGGCGGGCCCGCAGAGTCTGGCATGAAGCTCGGGCAGCTCTCGTTCGCACTGCTGCTCGCAACCAGAGGCTTGCAGACCGCCATCGCACTCCAGCCCCGGACTACCAGCCCGGTCAGAAGGTTTGGCTGTCCTCCCGTGATCTGCCACTCCAGACTGACTCCCGCAAACTGGCACCCAGGTACATTGGCCCGTTTGTCATTGAACGGATTATTAACCCCGCTGTGGTTAGGCTCAAGCTGCCTGCTGCCTTGAATGTCCACCCAGCATTTCATGTCTCACTTCTCAAACCAGTTTCCTCCAGTCCTCTGAGCCCTCCGGCCGAGCCCCCTCCTCCCCCCCGGAGTATTGACAATCATCCTGCTTTCACCGTCCAGCGGTTGTTGGATGTACGAAGGCGAGGCCGGGGGTTCCAGTACTTGGTGGATTGGGAGGGGTACGGACTAGAGGAGAGTCAATGGGTCTCCCGCTCCCTGATTTTGGACCCTGCTCTCCTTAGGGACTTTTATGAGAGGTACCCGGACAGGCCTGGTAGGACGCCAGGAGGCGTCCGTTGAGGGGGGGGTACTGTTATGATTCTGTTTAGTTGTATTTTTGTTGTGTGCTTTTGTGTGCTATTTCCTGTCTCACCCCTCTCTTCTCTGTGTTCCTCTGCAGGGCTGGCGTGTGACAGGGAGTTGTCTGGCTCCTCCCAGTAGCAGACGAGGCACACCTGTTTCCACTCACCTCTTTACCTGTAAAGATAAAAGCCCGGTCCTCATGCTACTTCCCTGCCAGATAATTCCTCTGTGTTTCGACCCTCCGGTGTGTCTCGCTGCTCTCCTCGTTGTTTGGATTTATTGTTTGGATTTTTGCCAGCCAACTTCCTGACTCCACTGCCGTATTTTTCTTTCTCTGCTTGAATAAAGCTTTTTGTTTATTGACCATCTCTCTCCAGTCTTTTGCTTTGGGGTCCAAAATTCTATAGGCCGTAACACCTTCTGCCTGATCGAAGCTGTCACTCCGCTTTCTCTGCCTGTCGTAGCCCCCCTGCCCCATCTGAACACACACCCACACAACGAGAAGAGTCAAGTCCGTTTGAGATGATGTACTTGTCTAAAACTTGGGAAATGTCTCTTCATGTGGTGCTACCTTCCAGTGCTTTGCAAAATAATATTTCCTCAACAAAGTTGTCTTCTGAAATAAATCTGATGTTTGCAAGCAATTCTGCGACATTTGCTACATCAGTGCTCTCATCCAGCTGCAGAGCGAAACATTCACTCGCTCTCACTCGCTCCAAAAGCTGAGCAGATTTTCACTCGCAGTAGCGGCAGCTCCATTCTGATTGGCTTGAAGGGTGTCCGTGTGATTCAAAAACAAAAAATATTAAAAGATTGGCATCAAAAGACACATAGATTGATTAATATACAGTTATTAATAACATCTAAAAAAAGAAAAACTTTTTTTTCTTTTTTTAAATAAAAAATTCTGTTTCCCTCAAACTTTGCGTGACCCCCCCTGGCGCCCCCTGGTGGACCCCTGGGGGGGTCGGGGCCCCCACTTTGAAAAACACTGGTTTAAACCATTCAGTTATTATTTTTGATGGATTCGTTTTTCATTTAATAAAAAAATTAACCTTGTCTTATTAAGTTAATAATAAAAAATGATTGTATCAAATAAACATTAAAAGAAAATCCACATCCGGGTCTTTTCACTGGAGGTAAACCGGAAGCACCTGATCCCCGTTTTTTGTTTTTTTTGTTTCTTCTTTTTTGTTACTTCCTGGACAAGTTGCACCTTTAAAAGTAAGCCGAATCGTCCGCACTGAGCTCTTGTTTGCAGTGAACTGTTGGATTTATCTGAATTTATCTGAATTTATCTCTGGATTAATTTAATACTGAAGAAAACATAGAAATGTGAAGATTTTCAGACAGGTTCTGCAGGAATGAGGAGAAACTATTTTCTGTGACTTCTAAGCGGATTTGTGGTCGCTTTTTCCCGGTGTTCACCCGATTTAACATCATTATCGGAAAGCATATAGAAATATAACTATCTTGTCTGTGTGTTCAGATTTGACTTCGTTATAATCCAAAATAGTGTCCGATGTTTGACGCAAATAAACCGCTTTATTCTGATTTAATGGGATTTGCGCATCTTTACAATTAACATTAAATACAAACATAATTGCCTCTCTGAAGAACCAGCACCTTACCGTGGTAGAGAGGTTTGTGTGCCCTGATGAACCTGGGGGCTGTGTTGTCTGGAACCTTGTGTTCCTGGTAGGGTCTCCCATGGCAAATTGGTCTCAGGCAAGGGGCCAGACTAAGATTGGTTCAAAAGACCTCATGAAAGACGACACAGGAAGTGAGGATACCCGGCCCGGAGGAAGCCCGGGGTCCCCTTCTGGAGCCAGGCCCAGAAGGAGGACTCGTCGGCGAGCGTCTGGTGGCCGGGCTTGCCACGGAGCCCGGCCGGGCCCAGCCCGAAAAGGCAACGTGGGCAACACCTCCGCTTCTCCGTCCCGCGGGCCCACCACCTACGGGAAACATCGATGGGGTCGGGTGCGCTGCCAGAAGGGTGGCAGTGAAAGCGGAGGGTCTTGACGGACCAGACCCGGGCGGCAGAAGCTGGCTTTGGGGACGTGGAACGTCACCTCTCTGGGGGGGAAGGAGCCGGAGCTTGTGCGGGAGGTGGAGCGGTACCAGTTGGATCTGGTTGGGCTCACCTCTACGCACAGCGTCGGCTCTGGAACCTTACTTCTGGATAGGGGTTGGACTCTATTCTTCTCCGGAGTTGCTCAAGGTGTGAGGCGCCGGGCGGGTGTGGGGATACTCACAAGTCCCCGGTTAGGTGCTTCGTTGTTGGAGTTTACCCCAGTGGACGAGAGGGTCGCCTCCCTACGCCTGCGGGTTATGGGGGGGAAAACTCTGACTGTTGTGTGTGCTTATGCACCCAACAGCAGTTCAGAGTATTCGGCCTTCTTGGAGACCCTGGAAAGAGTCCTGTATGGGGCTCCTGAAGGGGACTCCTTAGTCTTGCTGGGAGACTTCAACGCACATGTGGGCAATGATGGAGACACTTGGAGGGGCGTGATTGGGAGGAACGGCCCCCCTGATCTGAACCGGAGTGGTGGTTTGTTACTGGACTTCTGTGCTAGTCATGGATTGGCCATAACAAACACCATGTTCGAACATAAGGATGCTCATAAGTGTACGTGGTACCAGAGCACCCTAGGCAGAAGGTCCATGATCGATTTCGTTATCGTATCATCGGACCTGAGGCCGTATGTTTTGGACACTCGGGTAAAGAGAGGGGCGGAGTTGTCAACTGATCACCATCTGGTGGTGAGTTGGGTCGAGTGGCGGGGGAAGCCTCTGGATAGACCTGGTAAGCCCAAACGTGTAGTTCGGGTGAACTGGGAACGTCTGGAGGAGGCCCAAGTTCAGGAGGCCTTCAACTCACACCTCCGGCGGAGCTTTTCGGGCATTCCTGTGGAGGTTGGGGACATTGAACCAGAGTGGTCGGTGTTCAAAGCCTCTATTGCCGAAGCCGCGGTGGGGAGCTGTGGTCTCAAGGTCCTAGGTGCCTCAAGGGGCGGTAACCCTCGAACCTCCTGGTGGACACCGGTGGTCAGGGAAGCCGTCCGACTGAAGAAGGAGGCCTTCAGGGATTTGTTATCCCGGGGGACTCCCGAAGCAGTTGCAAGGTACCGACAGACCCGAAGGGCAGCAGCCTCATCCGTGGCCGAGGCAAAGCAGCGGGTGTGGGAGAAGTTTGGAGAAGACATGGAGAAGGACTTTCGGGCGGCACCAAAGTTGTTCTGGAAAACTGTCCGACACCTCAGGAGGGGGAAGCAGGGAACCATCCAAGCTGTGTACAGTAAGGATGGGACGTTGTTGACCTCAACTGATGGAGTGTTGGGGCGTTGGAAGGAACACTTTGAGGAACTCCTGAACCCGACAACTCCGGAGTATGACGGGGGATCAACACCAATCTCCCGGTGGGAGGTCACTGAGGTCGTTAAACAACTCCACAGTGGCAAAGCTCCGGGGGTGGATGAGATCCGCCCGGAAATGCTGAAGGCTCTGGGTGTTGAGGGACTGTCATGGTTGACACGTCTCATCAACGTTGCGTGGAAGTCGGAAACAGTACCGAAGGAGTGGCAGACCGGGGTGGTGGTCCCCCTTTTCAAAAAGGGGGATCAGAGGGTGTGTGCCAATTACAGAGGCATCACACTACTCAGCCTCCCCGGGAAAGTTTACTCCAAGGTACTTGAAAGGAGGGTCAGGCCGATTGTCGAACCTCAGATTGAGGAGGAACAATGCGGATTCCGTCCTGGTCGTGGAACGACGGATCAGCTTTTTACTCTCGCAAGGATCCTGGAGGGGGCCTGGGAGTACGCTTATCCGGTCTACATGTGTTTTGTAGACTTGGAGAAGGCGTATGACCGGGTTCCCAGGGAGGTACTGTGGGAGGTGCTGCGGGAGTATGGGGTGAGGGGGTCTCTACTCAGGGCCATCCAATCTCTGTACTCCCAAAGCGAGAGCTGTGTCCGGGTCCTCGGCAGTAAGTCGGACCCATTTCCGGTGAGGGTCGGCCTCCGCCAGGGCTGCGCTTTGTCACCAATCCTGTTTGTAATATACATGGATCGGATTTCGAGGCGTAGTCGTGGGGGGGGGGGTCTGCAGTTCGGTGGAGTAAGGATTGCACCACTGCTTTTTGCAGATGATGTGGTTCTGATGGCTTCATCGGTCTGCGACCTTCAGCACTCACTGGATCGGTTCGCAACCGAGTGTGAAGCGGCTGGGATGAGGATCAGCACCTCCAAATCTGAGGCCATGGTTCTCAGCAGGAAACCGATGGACTGTCCACTCCAAGTAGGGAATGAGTCCTTACCCCAAGTGAAGGAGTTCAAGTATCTCGGGGTCTTGTTCTCGAGTGAGGGAACAATGGAGCGTGAGATGGGCCGGAGAATCGGAGCAGCGGGAGCGGTATTGCAGTCGCTTTACCGCACCGTTGTGACGAAAAGGGAGCTGAGCCAGAAGGCAAAGCTCTCTGTCTACCGGGCCATTTTCGTTCCTACCCTCACCTATGGTCATGAAGGATGGGTCATGACCGAAAGAACGAGATCGCGGATACAAGCGGCCGAGATGGGTTTTCCTCCGCCGGGTGGCTGGTGTCTCCCTTAGAGATAAGGTGAGAAGTTCGGTCATCAGGGAGGGACTCGGAGTTGAGCCGCTCCTCCTTCGCGTCGAAAGAAGCCAATTGAGGTGGTTCGGGCACCTAGTTAGGATGCCACCTGGGCGCCTCCCTAGGGAGGTGTTCCAGGCACGTCCAGCTGGGAAGAGACCAAGGGGTAGACCTAGGACCAGGTGGAGGGATTATATCTCTTCGCTGGCCTGGGAGCGCCTTGGGATCCCCCAGTCAGAGCTGGTTGATGTCGCCAGGGAAAAGAAAGTTTGGGGCTCTCTGCTGGAACTGCTACCCCCGCGACCCGACCACGGATAAGCGGGAGAAGATGGATGGATGGATGGACAAACATAATTGGTCAAATTGATGTTTAATCAACTTTATCATATTTCATTCGTCTTTTTCACCACGTGATGTAGCCAAACTCCATTTAATATTGTGTGTTAAAGTGTATATTAACCCTTTAATATCCAATATATTATCATATATTAAATTGAATAACGAAACATACTTGATCTTTATTTACCTGTAAATGTAATACAATTAGAGGAGAACCTCTAAAGTAGAAGTACTCAGATCATGTACTTAGTAAAAGTAGAAGTACTCAGATCATGTACTTAGTAAAAGTAGAAGTACTCAGATCATGTACTTAGTAAAAGTAGAAGTACTCAGATCTTGTACTTGAGTAAAAGTAGAAGTACTCAGATCTTGTATGTGAGTAAAAGTAGAAGTACTCAGATCTTGTACTTGAGTAAAAGTAGAAGTACTCAGATCTTGTAGTAAAAGTAGAAGTACTCAGATCTTGTAGTAAAAGTAGAAGTACTCAGATCTTGTAATTGAGTAAAAGTAGAAGTGTAGGAATACTCTGTTTCAGTAAAAGTCCTGCCTTCAAAATGTTCCTCAAGTGAAAGTAGAAAAGTATTCTCATCAAATATAGTGAAAGACAGTAAAAGTAGTCGTTGTGCAGATTGGTCCATTTCAGAATAATATATATGATATGTTTTATAATGATTGATCATGAAAGTGTTCTCAAAGCTGGTGAAGGTGCAGCTAGTCTGAAGTACTTTGTAGACTGCAGGGTAGCTGGTGAAGGTGCAGCTAGTCTGAAGTACTTTGTAGACTGCAGGGTAGCTGGTGAAGGTGCAGCTAGTCTGAAGTACTTTGTAGACTGCAGGGTAGCTGGTGAAGGTGCAGCTAGTCTGAAGTACTTTGTAGACTGCAGGGTAGCTGGTGAAGGTGCAGCTAGTCTGAAGTACTTTGTAGACTGCAGGGTAGCTGGTGAAGGTGCAGCTAGTCTGAAGTACTTTGTAGACTGCAGGGTAGCTGGTGGATTTACTCCAGGTGGAACTCAAGTCTGATTCAACACTTGGTTAGATTTCACATCATTCATCCAGATCTGTGAAGAAACTAAAGGGATTAAATACATGTAGTGGAGTAGAAGTACACCATTTACCTCTGAACTGGAGTGGAGTACAAAGTAGCACAACATGGAAATACTCAAGTAAAGTACAAGTACCTCCAAATTGTACTTAAATATAGTGCTTGAGTAAATACAAAACACAATGTTACTTTCCACCTCTGCATATTAAAAACAGCGAGTTGATTTAAAGCCATTCTTAGTTTACAGCCTTGTTTTGTTCCGATCTGGGTCACAGACCTTCCACATCCATTAAGCTGTAATATATAATAAACCCTAAACCTAATCTGTCCCGTCCTTTTATGTAAAGGTTTGATTCCACATGTTCAGGCATCAGTTACTCGCTGGCGTTAATACTGCTGAGGCCATTGTCTTCCATTCAGACCGGAGGAAAGAGAACCTCTAAATCCAGGAGTTTATTTGACTCACTTTGTTTTTTGTTTGTAGATTTCTCCTATGAACCTGTACGTAATGTTCATATTTTATTGTATTAATTCATAATAATTATAATAATAATACATGTTATTTATAGAGTACTTTTCATGGTACTCAAAACACTTTAAGGCTCGGACACACCAACCCGATCTCAGCCGTCGATAGATGTCTGGCCGTCGATGAGCGTCCTGTCGCCCTACTCAGATTGGTGTGTCCCGCACCGTCGTGTCTGTCGGCAAAATAAATCACTCTGATTGGCTGTTCAGCTTCAGTGCATGAGAAGCTAAACGAAAGTGAGGTACGCAAACAAACGATTAGGCACACACAGACGGCTATTATTTTTCATTTTCATCTCACCTGGACGCAATAATACATTTTAGATCATGGCGATCTGGAATGAAGAGACCGAAGAGAGTGAAAATGGAACGCACACGCTATTTGTTGTTTGTATAAATCATGCAGTCTGTCTTCCGGTTGCCTGTTTTGAACGACGAATACACACTACCGCCACCTGCTGGTAAGGAGAGGTATTGCCACTCACGCATGCGCAGTTCGTACGTGCTTCTTGGCCGTCGGCTGAAGTCTTTGCGGTGTGTTCCAGAGCGACACGTGGCCAAGACGCAGAGACGTGAGGCGACACAACAGTCATGTCCGTCGGGAAGTGTTCTTTGGTGTCCGGACCTTTAGATGTTAAAATTCTTTAAAAAAACACACTTAAAATATATAAAAACACAACAATAATCACAGAGTTTTGATATGAGAAAATGTAAACCTTTTTTTGTGTAAATATCTGAACTTTTTGTTGAGTTATTATGTGTTTTTTTTTTTAAACAGGGTTTTTTTTCTGGAACTATTTCAATTTTACTTATTAATTAAAATAATGATCTTCCTGAAATATTGCTACTTATTTTCTATTAAATATTTGACTTCACGTGTTATTTTTTTACTCACAATTAATGTGACTTTTTTCCTCCAAACATATATTTTTTATTTCTATACATTTTTCTAATTTAATTTAATACAGCATTATGTTCTGATCTTCAAAGTCTCCGGCTTTAAAAACCTTTGATTCTAATATTTAAACAAAAAGAAACCAGAATTATGAACTTGGCATTATCGAATGTTCTGTTCCGGATAATATGCAAATTAGCTCATATTTAACACAACGCCTCATTTGCATATTCAAACACAAGATTAAAAAAAAATTGTAATACAAAAAACCGATATCTTAAAGGTCACCTATCATGCTATTTTTATGCAAGAGCAGAGGTCTCAGATATATTAAAAGATATAAAAAACATGTCTATGAAGTGTTTTGCTCAGAATACCAAACAGATCATTCTAGCCACGCCTCATGTCCCTCTATTTCACTTCCTGTTTCTAAAGTGCTGATTTGGGGATAAAGCTTTAAAGAGGAGGGGTCTGAGCTCATGCGGGACCCGGCAGCTACCGTCTAAACTAAATACTGCCGTGATGAAACGCCATATCATGGATCATCAAGGATCTGAAACAGTCTGGAGCTCAAAGGCTTTCTCTCTTGCCGGTTACACCACAAGGTGAGTTCCTTTTTACTTCCTGCTTCTTCACACACATGCTCTCCAGTACAGGTTAGCTCTGAGTGTTAGCGATGCTAATGTAAACACCGACCATATTACGTCCAAAACAGTCGGGCATTGTTTCTGACAGCAACGTTTCTGATTGGGCCGTGGGTCCACATTTCAGATATTACGTCATATCGGACGCAAATCTGGATCAGCTCCGTTGTTCCCCGTTTTTAGAGATTTGGGTACGGAGGAAAAGAGAGAGGGTTTTATTTCCTGATGCTGCGTGAGTTCCCCGACACACCGGGGACACATGTTGATGGAGAGAAGACATCACAAAGTGCATTTTGCATGATAGGTTCCCTTTAATGTAAATAACAAGTTGGAGAAGTTTCAAGGTGATTTCTTTAAGTACATGTTTTTATCCCATTCAGCTTTAACACCTAAAAATATCACCTCAGGTTCTTTTGAGGATATAACATGATATGATCCAGCCTTCCTCAGGGGTTTTTCTGTGCAAAACAAAGTGCCAGCTTTGCACAAAACAAGGTCAGGAGAATACGAGAGCTTTGTGTGAGATGAGAGTGAATCATCTGGAAGCCAGACGAGACGGAAAGCTGAGACTCCAGAACAATGAAGACATGGAAAAAAAGCTGGAACCCAAAACTCAGCGTGATAACAATAGTAAAATAAAAAGGTACGTTTAAAGAGATACGTGTCTCTGCAGCTCTGTTACACCGACCTCTGACCTCCAAGCTTCAGGGAAGGTCGTGGGAAATTAAATAATGACTCAGGAGAGGCGGAGAAAAGCTGCCGGATAAAAAGGAGCAGAAACACAGACTCGATGCTAGAACAGGTGAGTGTGCTTCAAATCTGCTGCTCTATTTAATGCAATGTGATCAAGGGCTCTATTTACGTTGTGTTTTACAGTATTTATTATTAATTGTTTGCACATTAATGATAATTATTTATAGAATCTTTTTGTCAAGCTTATTCAAATATATATAATTTTTTATTTAAATATTTTTGTAAGTATTAATTTTTCACTCATTAATTATGATTTTGTACAGAATTCATTATTTTGTGCTGATTCTGCTTCATTTCTCTACATTTATTTTAAATAACTGCAATGTGATCAAAGGCTTGTTTGTGTTTATTCTGCTAGCACTCATCTTTTTTAAAGAATTTATCATTATTTGTTGCAGATTAATTATAATCTTTTTATAGAATACATTTTTATTTTCAATCTTATTAAAATATTGGGTTTTTTGTATTGATTCATTTTTTTATGAATTATTTTTGCAGGCACATGTTTTACGGAATATTTTTTACAATTTATTACTTTTGCGAAACTTTCGATATTTATTTTCTTTTTTTTCCGATTTGTTTTTCTTTGCTAAGTTTGCCTTATATCTCTACATTTATTTTAATGTTTTATTTTACTGCAATGTAATCAAGGGCTCTTTTCATATTTGTGTTTATTTTGTGAGCACAATCATTTAGTTTTTCACAGAATGTATTATTTTTGCGAAACAGGATCATATTTTTCATCATTAACAATTTTTACTTTTTTTGGGGAATATTTTACAGAATGTATTTATTTTTTCCAAAAAATTGGTCGTATGTTTTACAGGATTTATTATTTTAGAATGTAATATTTTAGCAAACTTTTTAATTGATTTAAATCATGCAATTTCTTTTTGCAAAGCCATGATGATACATTGAGTAATTTAATTCAATTTATTTGGTTAAAACATGGAGTTTTTTTCTAAATGTTATTTATTATTTATTATTTTAGTTTTGTTTTGCTCCCGTTAGTTCAGCTCATCGTCACCATGAAGACGCTCATCGTGACCCTGACCTTCGCCTGTTTCCTGTCTCTGAGCGTTGCCATGGCGATCAACACCTCCCTCAGCACGCGGACCTTGGGGTTGTGTGAGTACGTCGTTAGACAGACGCCGCCCGGTATCCCCGGTGCTTTCATGCCTTCGTGCGACTTCAACGGGAACTTCCTGCCGCAGCAATGCGCCAAATCCACGGGATCCTGCTGGTGCGTGAACGTGATCACGGGGGAGGAGATCCCGAACACGAGAACTCCGCCGGGGACCGTGCCCGTCAACTGTGGTGAGAGGGGGGGGTATTTAGTTCATCTTTGTTTGCTTTTATTTGCTAAATCTACGGTAACAAAAGAAAGCCTTATGTTTTTAAAACATGGATATTTTCTTGTTTTTTTAACCTTGAGCTTTTATTTTGTTAACTGAAGCTTTAATTTTTAGGAAATTAACATTTTATGTTGTTAAAACAAGGTTAAACAAAAAGCTTTTATTTTGCTGAAACAAAGATATTTTCTTGTTAACACATGGAGGGTCTTCTTTTTTGAAACATTGGGCTTTCATTTTTTTAGAACATTTTGTTACAACATCAACAAAGTTTATTTTTGTTTAAAATAGGAAGCTTTTATTTTTACTTTAACACGATTTGTTATGTTTTTTTTAACATGAGAAGCCTTTTGTAGTTGTTTAAGAAATTAGTTTGTATTTTGAGCAAAGAACATATATAGACAAAATAAGTCAACAAATTATCCTTGAAGTAAAAGAAAAAGAAAAAGAGTGTATAAAATAAGTCAATAAAAGTTGCATGACACTTTTTAAAGGTCACCTCTCATGCTATGTTTAGGCAATAGCATAGATTTCAGATATATAAACATATATAAAAACATGTCTATGAAGTGTTTTGCTCCTAATACCAAACAGATCATTCTAGCCATGCCTCATCATCTCACACCGGGGACACATGTTGATGTAGAAAAGACATCAAAAAGTGCATTTTGCATGATAGGTCCCTTTTAAGATATATTCACACACATAAATACATTTTGAGTTTGAGTTGTTGTAAAAACTAGAGATTGCAATTTTTAAATGAGTAAAATATTTAACATGTTATACACTGAACAAAAATATAAACGCAACACTTTTGTTTTTGCTCCAATTTTTCATGAGATGAACTCAAAGATCTAAAACATTTTCTATAAACACAAAATAACCATTTCTCTCAAATATTGTTCACAAATCTGAACAAATGTGTGATAGTGAGCACTTCTCCTTTGCCGAGATAATCCATCCCACCTCACAGGTGTGGCATATCAAGATGCTGATTAGACAGCATGATTATTGCACAGGTGTGTCCCTTAGTCTGGCCACAATAAAAGGCCACTCTGAAACGTGCAGTTTTGCTTTATTGGGGGGGTCTGGGGGGTCCGAAAACCAGTCAGTATCTGGTGTGAGGGGTAGGATTAGGGTTAGGGGTAGGGTTAGGGTTAGGGTTAGGGTAATGTTGTGAATCGAGTGGCCTGTGTTCGTCGTCCATAACATACGCCTGCCCATACCATAACCCCACCACCACCATGGGCCACTCAATTCACAACATTACCCTACCCCTAACCCTACCCCTAACCCTACCCCTAACCCTAATCCTACCCCTCACACCAGATACTGACTGGTTTTCGGACCCCCCAGACCCCCCCAATAAAGAAAAACTGCACGTTTCAGAGGGGCCTTTTATTGTGGCCAGCCTAAGGCACACCTGTGCAATAATCATGCTGTCCAATCAGCATCTTGATATGCCACACCTGTGAGGTGGGATGGATTATCTCGGCAAAGGAGAAGTGCTCACTATCACACATTCTTTCAGATTTGTGAACAATATTTGAGATAAATGGTTATTGTGTGTTGATAGAAAATGTTTTAGATCTTTGAGTTCATCTCATGAAAAATAGGAGCAAAAACAAAAGTGTTGCGTTTATATTTTTGTTCAGTGTATGTATATATGTTATTTCTGCAGACCGGGAGTTCTACTGCCCGTTCGGCTGGTCCCGATTCGGCCGGCTGTGCTTCGTCTTCATCGACTCCCCGAAAACCTGGGTGGAGGCGGAGGTAAACATGGAGCTTTTATTTTGTTAAACATTAAGGTTTTATTTAGTTAAACATGGAGCTTTTATTTTGTTAAAACAAGGTTAGACAAGAAAGCTTTTATTTTGTTAAACCATGAAGCTTTTATGTTTGTTAAATATGAAGCTTTTATTTTGTTAAAGGTGGGGTAGGTAAGTTTCAGAAACCGGCTCGAGATACACTTTTTGTTATATTCCATGGAATGCTCTTAACATCCCGATAGCAATGAATATCTGAAGTGCTTTGACAAAAAATCCATAAAAAAATGTCATCTGTAGAAGCCGTAATACTGTAAAAAAGTACAACCAATCCGTTTAGCCGGCGGCTAAACGGATTGGTTGTACTTTTTACAGTATTATGGCCTACCTGCCTGTCAGCCTTCCATCGGGGCACAAACTTATCTCGTGCCCTCATTGGTCATGTGCGCGTTCGTGTGTGTTGGAGGAGGGGCTCTGTAAGGAAGTGGCAAATTTTCTCCGGTTGTGTATTTTCAAATTCTAGCGATCTCGAGCCGGTTTCTCAAACCTTTAAATATGAAGCTTTTATTTTGTTGAACATGGAGCTTTTATTTTGTTAAACATTAAGGTTTTATTTAGTTAAACATGGAGCTTTTATTTTGTTAAAACAAGAAGCTTTTATTTTGGTTAAATATGAAGCTTTTATTTTGTTAAATATGAAGCTTTTATTTTGTTAAACATTAAGCTTTTATAGCATAGAGCGTGTTTTCTCTCTGCAGAGCTACTGCATGTTCGAAGGCGCTAACCTGGCCTCGGTCCAGAGTCCCGAGCAGAACCACTTCCTGCAGGCGCTGACCCGCGCAGAAACGCACGACTTCCCCCCCACCTGGGTCGGGGGCCACAACTGCGTCAACGTACGACTTTTTCTACAATATAATCACAAAACATGCACAGCTGATCTGTTGTTAATAATCAAGTGTGAGGTGACAGTGTTTTGGTTTGATCGTGTACTTTCAAGCGTACTTGTACTTGATCGTAAATGTGTTTATGTAATTATGTTATTTATATATTTGTATTTCTAGGTGTTATTCTGGATGTGGAGCGACGGCTCCAGGTTTCTTTATGAAAACTGGAACGTGGAAAGCAACACGAGGACCAGTGAGCGCTGTCTGCAGATGAACAATGGCTGTGAGACACACACACACACACACACACACACACACACACACACACACACACACACACACACACACACACACACACACACACACACACACACACACACACACACCTTTAATAATAGAGTAATTTCTACATTTAAACCCGTTGAAAATCCAGTTTTTTCGATGCAATTCGACAAATATCTTGTGTTTTTGTTTAATTTGAAAAACATCATCGTTAAGATTTAGCCGCTACAATTTTAGCTTAGCTCTGATTGGACCAAACTCCATTCAGGAAACAAGCGTTTTAGAAGTCGTTTGCTTGACATCTAAAAAGAAAAAGCAAGAAATTCAGACGGTTGTTGAATCTGTTTCTGATGGAGCGACGCTGGCATGTTGTTGGTCTGTTTAACTAAATCACATTCAAGTCTGTTTATATTTGCTTTTTGCAGCGTCAGCAGATTAAATCAGCAGGAATAAGTGACGTGAATAAAAGTACATTATTATGCGTTCTCAATGTGATATTTCAGGATCGTTTTGATCTGTTTACTGCAATTCAATTCAATTAAAGTAATGCTGCGGTCAAACTCCTGCGAAGGGGTTAAGTCTTTTGAGGATTCTGCTAAATTACGCATTTAAAGTTCACTTTTAAACTCACATATTTGTCGCAGTGGGTTCATTTAGGAGTTTAAACTATACTTCACCTGCCTTTAAATTCCTGACAAATCAATATGTACTTTTAACATTCAAGCTTAATAAATGCAAACTGTTCACTATTATTACATTAGTTTTTAACCATCAATGAAATGAAAGTTCATTTGTGTTTCAGATGAGAAGAAGTGGGATTTGGCCTCCTGCGAGTCGGAGCTGCCCTTCCTCTGTGCGAAGAGGGTCTGATAACATGTCGTTTGTTCCTTTGTGGATGAATATTAGGCTCAGAAGCTTCTAGAGGTTCATTTACGTCGTCTGCATTTATATTAACACTCGAAGAATTGTCAGGAATTATGAATAAATGCATGAAAAAGTTAATTTTGAGTTTCTGGGTTAATTTCTGTCCTAAACTCAAGGGTTTAAATAAGGATACAAGTGTGTGTGTGTGTGTGTGTGTGTGTGTGTGTGTGTGTGTGTGTGTGTGTGTGTGTGTGTGTGTGTGTGTGTGTGTGTGTGTGTGTGTGTGTGTGTGTGTGTGTGTGTGTGTGTGTGTGTGTGTGTGTGTGTGTGTGTGTGTGTGTGTGTGTGTGTGTGTGTGTGTGTGTGTGTGTGTGTGTGTGTGTGTGTGTGTGTTTAGGGATTTGCACCACGTCTCCTTTTGGACTCAAACAAACATCCGTTGCTCAATCGTCGTGATTTCCCGAAAGTGACTCACAGACAAAAACAGCTTTAAAGACAAATCTATAAATGACCTTTTTCTCTATAAAGAAAATAACATTTAATTTACTTTTTGGGCAAAAATATTTGATCCTTTTTTGTCTTAATATTATAATTTTTTTGGGAATTATTGCGATTTTCTTTCTTTCTAAAATGTTTGACTTTCTTTTACAAAAAATGTTCAAAATGTTTCTTTAAAATTTCGTTTTTTTCTGTTAAACTTTACTATTTTGTTCCTCTAAATATTATTACTTTTTTTGACATTATTAAGAAATATTACTGCAGCTGTTAAAAGACAGGACTTTTTTATTTGACATTTGTAGCTTTTTAAATATTTTGACCCTTTTTTCATCTATTATTATCTCCATCATTCTAAAACGTCTCATATATTTGTCTCCAATTATCTTTCTAAATAAAGTGTGTTTTCTCTCAGAAAGAAACCTTCTCCAGTTTTCAGTGAACTCTTTAGTCAAAATGCCCTTTTGTTCCCGTGACTCAGGTTATGCAAACTGTTCCTGCACATACTGACCAACATCTGCAGATCAAGACACACACACACACACACACACACACACACACACACACACACACACACACACACACACACACAGCACACACACACACACAACACACACACACACACACACACACACACACACACTCACTCACGCACGCACGCACACACACACACACACACACACACACACACACACAGGGGATAAATACACGGTGCAGCAGATTTTGGGTACAGAAGAAGAAGAGAGAGCACACTGCAGACTAACGAGCGTTTGAGAATAAAACTTTATCGACAGCCGACGATGAGGACGCTGCTGCTGCTGTGTGTGTGTGTGAGTGTGTGTGTGGCTCAGGATATCGATTATGACAACTATGACACGGTAAGTGTGTGTGTTTGATCAAAAGTAAGAACATTTATTATAATATAGTGCTTTTTAATTATTATTTCATAATGTCATAGTGTAAAATAAGTGTCTTAATTAAATGGTATATCTTAATCTGCTTGCGTAATTCATTTGCAAATCTTATTGTGTACATTAATCTAATTACTTTAAAATAATTTCTATTGTTTTTGTTTAACATTACTAAATTATCATGCATAAATATATGCATTATACGTAAAGGGCACACAACTTTATTGAATTCTACATCGACTTAAATATTTTAAGAAATAATATATAATATATTTCTCTTTATTTTTACAATTTCATTTAAAAAGTGCTCTATACAATCTGAATTAATGCATCCTTTAAACAACAGTGGCAAACAACTTTTAAACTGAAAACAATTCACAATATTTCCCCTTTACTTTCCTCAGGACACCAAGACGACGAAGAACGTGACAGTGAGTAGAATATTAAGCTGCAAATGTTGAAGTAATTGTATGAGTTGTATCTGTTTTAATGTGTTTATCTTGTTGACCTGCAGACTCCACCAGATACCGCTGTAGATGCTCGAGGTCATCGCCCAACAACGAGAGGCCGCGACACGTACACCCCCAGCCGCTACACCCCGCCCCCAATCAGCGGAGGAGGAAGGTACGTCTAGACTTCAATCTTTTAATTTAAATGTATTTTAAGGCCAATTCCACTCTACAGTATGTACAGGACTGTAAAGGTCGACGTTGTCTAAGAAGAATAAATTATATAGAAGTGTTTAGAGTTCATATTCTTTTAGACTTAAAAATATTTTTTTCAAGTTTAGTAAGGGTTACAAACCCGTAAAGGGCATCCTCTCTAATGTCCAGCAGGGGGCACTGGTTGCAACATGTTATAGAAGTCTATAAGACTCACATTACATCACGAGTCACTTGTTAGACGCTTTTATCCAAAGCGACTCACATACTCAGTACTGTGGACAATCCCCACGGGAGCACTTTGGGGTGAAGAGTCTCAGGGACATGCTGACTGCAGTGGGGTTTGAACCTGTGACCCCCTGACCCCAACACCTACGGACATGTCCCATATTTCAAAGACAGGAATAGTTCTTTATCTCGTCAAAGATACTTTTCTTTAAATCATTTGTTTAGCTCTTTAGTTGCCCATGGTGTCTGTGTAAACAGCTGGGATACATTTAGTTACTGTAACAAAGCCAGGCATCACTTATGGCTTCAAGCGCATTGACAAACAGTTGTACTCGGGTAACATCAGACCTCATGTTTGTTTGTTTGTTTGTCTTTGCCCCAGGTATCGTGGCCGCCCCTCTTCGACTCCGACAGAAGCTCAGACGGTTCAGGAGAAGGTGGTTCAGCCCGATGAAGGAGGGTGTACTCACGCTGCAGAGGAGATGGTAGGAGAACTCCAGCACATGATAGCCAGGGAGGAATATATTCAAATTCAAAGGTTTTTATTTTTACAGTTAGAAATGGCAATGAAATTCTTCTGACCTGAGATCCTCCAACAATGCAAAAATATATAATAAAATACAACAATACAAATAGAAAAAATAGCGCAAGAAGTCTATATACATGTAAATAGAATATGTTACAAACTAAGACACTCAAATCCAGCACCAGACACTTTTTACACTGCTATGGACAATCTTGTACTAATGTACATTCTCAAAGATATTGAAGTGACTGTTATTTTGTATATATTGATTGTTGTGCTTTTATTCATGTCTTAATGTGTGGCAGATGTATAAATGTGTCCTTTGATCGCGTATATATAGGATATACATATTTTTATATATCTTTCTTTTTGTATTCGGGATGGTGGGAAACGGTATTTCGATCTCTCTGTACACAAAAACTGAAAGATTGACAATAAAGTTAACTTTGACTTTTGATATGTACAAGAACAGAATATAAAATTAAATAATGTACATTAGGACAACATTGAATGCGGTTTATTGCGTTGATAACTATTGTATTTATAGAAATAAGTAGATTGCTAGATGAAGATAATTAAGCCGTTATGTTTCTGTCCACCAGGGGGTGCTGTGTCCAACCGGCTGCGAGCTGAAGACCATGCTGCTGAAGCAGGAGAGGAACGTCAAGACGGTAACACATGTTTAATCTTTCTGAGACATGTAGGCAAATGTATTTCTATAGAACCGTTCAACACAAGGCAATTCATCAGAGCTGGGAAGTAGTGGAGTACAAATACTTTGTTACTGTACTTAAGTACATGTTTCTGGTATCAGTACTTTACTCCACGACTTATTTTTGTGTTCATGTTGAACACAAATACCTGTACTTTCTACTTCTTACATGTTGAACACAATACCTGTACTTTCTACTTCTTACATGTTGAACACAAATACCTGTACTTTCTACTTCTTAAATGTTGAACACAAATACCTGTACTTTCTACTTCTTACATGTTGAACACAAATACCTGTACTTTCTACTTCTTACATGTTGAACACAAATACCTGTACTTTCTACTTCTTACATGTTAACCCAAATACCTGTACTTTCTACTTCTCTCATGTTGAACTCAAATACCTGTACTTTCTACTTCTCACATGTTGAACACAAATACCTGTACTTTCTACTTCTTACATGTTGAACTCAAATACCTATACTTTCTACTTCTCTCATGTTGAACATAAATACCTGTACTTTCTACTTCTTACATGTTGAACCCAAATACCTGTACTTTCTACTTCTTACATGTTGAACTCAAATACCTGTACTTTCTACTTCTCACATGTTGAACTCAAATACCTGTACTTTCTACTTCTCACATGTTGAACACAAATACCTGTACTTTCTACTTCTTACATGTTGAACTCAAATACCTGTACTTTCTACTTCTCTCATGTTGAACATAAATACCTGTACTTTCTACTTCTTACATGTTGAACTCAAATACCTGTACTTTCTACTTCTCTCATGTTGAACATAAATACCTGTACTTTCTACTTCTCTCATGTTGAACATAAATACCTGTACTTTCTACTTCTCACATGTTGAACACAAATACCTGTACTTTCTACTTCTCACATGTTGAACACAAATACCTGTACTTTCTACTTCTTACATGTTGAACTCAAATACCTGTACTTTCTACTTCTCTCATGTTGAACATAAATACCTGTACTTTCTACTTCTTACATGTTGAACTCAAATACCTGTACTTTCTACTTCTCACCTGTTGAACACAAATACCTGTACTTTCTACTTCTTACATGTTGAACCCAAATACCTGTACTTTCTACTTCTCACATGTTGAACCCAAATACCTGTACTTTCTACTTCTTACATGTTGAACACAAATACCTGTACTTTCTACTTCTTACATGTTGAACTCAAATACCTGTACTTTCTACTTCTCTACATGTTGAACACAAATACCTGTACTTTCTACTTCTACATGTTGAACACAAATACCTGTACTTTCTACTTCTCTACATGTTGAACACAAATACCTGTACTTTCTACTTCTCTCATGTTGAACACAAATACCTGTACTTTCTACTTCTCTCATGTTGAACACAAATACCTGTACTTTCTACTTCTTACATGTTGAACACAAATACCTGTACTTTCTACTTCTTCACATGTTGAACACAAATACCTGTACTTTCTACTTCTCTCATGTTGAACACAAATACCTGTACTTTCTACTTCTTACATGTTGAACACAAATACCTGTACTTTCTACTTCTTACATGTTCCAAACAGGCTGGTTTCTTTAGTTTGAATGTGTATAAAATATAGAGCTAGTTCAAAGACTTGTTTCTTTAAATCTAAATGCAAGATATGTTGTTTGTGGCAGAGCATCAACCATCTGAAGCCTCAGGTGGAGGAACTGTCTCAATCCTCCAACACCGTCTACAGATACGTCAACAGCATCTCCACGTCTCTGAGGGAGAGGCAGATAGTCATCAACGGTGAGGAATACTCTCTTTTATTCAGTTAAAGCACTAAATATACTTCTGCATGATAGACATTTCTCCTATATTTTCCAAGTACTCAGTCTTCACTTTACTGACCCAAAAATCCAGGTGAAAAAGAAGCAAAATTATTATTGTTTGTTTGTTTGTTTGTTTATTTAAAGGACAGTGCACATTAATCCACATTGCTGTAAATGAGCCAGTATTAGCCAGCAGGCTAATTTTCAACTGTTGTCCTTGGCAAGAGGTTAAATGACCACAACAAGACTAGAAAATAAAAACATAATTAAATAGAGTACAGCAGACAACATCAGTACAACAATAAATAAATAGCAGTACAACATTAGAGAGGAACAAACAGACATGCAAACAGATGAAATATCATCATACCTTGATACAGTTAAAAGTGTTCACATTTTTGATTGTTTAAAAGCCAGTTCTTATGATTGTGGTTAAATGTATGATAGGAAGTGTTATTCCTGATCTGTATTGGTATTGTGTTATATTATATATTTTTTTTTATTTTCCTGAAAACAACTGCTTTGGCAAATTATAACAGCACAAGAGATAATAAAATTAGTTATAATAATTTTTCTTTTTTTTTATAATTATAATTTTTCTTTTTTTATTGTTGAATTATTACGTTTTTATTTTTTAAATATTTGTAATTTATCATTATTATTTAAATTATTTTATTTGTTGTTTATTCTTGAATTGTTTACACTGATATGAGAGCATATAGATAGATACAATACAATTTTGAAGACTTGCAAATAATTTTTACAAACCCCAACCCGAGGCAAATTCAAACACATCTTCCAAAAAGAAAACTACATTAAAATAACATGATCTTTGTTTATTTGATTGCATCTTTAACGAGTTGTGCACATTGTCAGTAACGCTGGTGTGTTTCCCGCTCAGATAACAGCCGGGTGGTGAGTCAGTACACCGACCGGGTGGAGGAGCAACACGCCTACATCAAAGAGACCGTGGACACCGTGTTCCCCTCCAACATCAGAGTGCTGCATGTGAGAGAACCACAGGAAACACACTAACTGCTTCCTGTCTGACGTAAAGACCACAGGAAACACACTAACTGCCTCCTGTCTGGCGTAAAGACCACAGGAAACACACTAACTGCTTCCTGTCTGGCGTAAAGACCACAGGAAACACACTAACTGCTTCCTGTCTGGCGTAAAGACCACAGGAAACACACTAACTGCTTCCTGTCTGGCATACAGACTACAGGAAACACACACACTACTTCCTGTCTGATGTAAAGACCACAGGAAACACAGTAGGCTTGTTTGAGACACATTGCGGCTCGCCTCGAAAGTAGACGAGAGTAGCCGATCGCAGCCGGGGGAGGTGTCAAAAAGCTCGTCTTAAGTCGGACAGCTCGGACTCGGAGTCGGCTTGACTGGCTGGGTTTGCAATGGCGGAAATTGCGTTGCCGTTTTTCGTTTCAGATGAAGTGGATGCAATAGAAATGCCACATGTATTGTATGGAGAATGTAAATTGATTTAATCTTGCCATTTTAAATGATGTATTCAATAAATAAGGTTAAACCAAATCATTACATTACAATAGATTTTATTTTAATGATTTGGTTTGACTTAAAGAGAAACTTTATTGTTATTGCACATATTACAGGTACTGGGACAACGACATGCAGTTTAGCTTCTAACCAGGTGCAACAAGCAGTGAAGTGGAAAGTAATGTACACAATCTACAGAATAACATATAGAATGAATTGAATGATGAATAAACAGTGTGTATGAATACACTAGATATCAGCCTGTGAGCAGTATGAACAGTGTGTATTAATACACTAGATATCAGCCTGTGAGCAGTATGAACAGTGTGTATGAATATGCTAAGATATATAAAGTATGAAAACGGTAAGCAGTATAGTATAAAATATATAGATATTAATTTCATGATGATAAACATTGTGGAACAATGATGAAAAATGGGAATGGATGTGGCGACGTAAAACTGACACAAAACAACAACAAACTTTTGCCAGCCAATGGGAGAGCTTCATCAGCAGCACGTGGTAAAAACCACCAATGAGCGCTCAGCTCGAGATACCAGCGAGCCGTTTCCCATCAAGCATTTCGCTTCCGCAGCTCGTGGAGAGCAACTGCGCCAACTCGCCTCGCCTCGCTCTCAAGGCTGCGGCCGTCTTTGTCCCGCGAGATTTCAAAGTCTCATGTGGGCGAGCCTCCAGAGCAAGTCGGACAAAATGACTAACCATCATGCAACGCACGAGCAAGACGTTGATCGCAACTGCGCAGGTCTGCGCAGGTCTTGCTTGTCTCAAACAAGCCTACTAACTGCTTCCTGTCTGACGTAAAGACTACAGGAAACACACTAACTGCTTCCTGTCTGGCGTACAGACTACAGGAAACACACACACTACTTCCTGTCTGATGTAAAGACTACAGGAAACACACTAACTGCTTCCTGTCTGGCGTAAAGACTACAGGAAACACACTAACTGCTTCCTGACTGACGTAAAGACTACAGGAAACACACTAACTGCTTCCTGTCTGACGGAAAGACTACAGGAAACACACTAACTGCTTCCTGTCTGACGGAAAGACTACAGGAAACACACTAACTGCTTCCTGTCTGACGGAAAGACTACAGGAAACACACACACTACTTCCTGTCTGACGGAAAGACTACAGGAAACACACTAACTGCTTCCTGACTGCTGTAAAGACTACAGGAAACACACTAACTGCTTCCTGACTGCTGTAAAGACTACAGGAAACACACTAACTGCTTCCTGTCTGACGTAAAGACTACAGGAAACACACTAACTGCTTCCTGTCTGACGGAAAGACTACAGGAAACACACTAACTGCTTCCTGTCTGACGGAAAGACTACAGGAAACACACTAACTGCTTCCTGTCTGACGGAAAGACTACAGGAAACACACTAACTGCTTCCTGTCTGACGTAAAGACTACAGGAAACACACTAACTGCTTCCTGACTGCTGTAAAGACTACAGGAAACACACTAACTGCTTCCTGTCTGACGTAAAGACTACAGGAAACACACTAACTGCTTCCTGTCTGACGGAAAGACTACAGGAAACACACTAACTGCTTCCTGTCTGACGGAAAGACTACAGGAAACACACTAACTGCTTCCTGTCTGACGTAAAGACTACAGGAAACACACTAACTGCTTCCTGACTGACGTAAAGACTACAGGAAACACACTAACTGCTTCCTGACTGCTGTAAAGACTACAGGAAACACACTAACTGCTTCCTGTCTGACGTAAAGACTACAGGAAACACACTAACTGCTTCCTGTCTGACGGAAAGACTACAGGAAACACACTAACTGCTTCCTGTCTGACGTAAAGACTACAGGAAACACACTAACTGCTTCCTGTCTGACGTAAAGACTACAGGAAACACACTAACTGCTTCCTGACTGACGTAAAGACTACAGGAAACACACTAACTGCTTCCTTTCTGACGTAAAGACTACAGGAAACACACTAACTGCTTCCTGACTGACGTAAAGACTACAGGAAACACACTAACTGCTTCCTGTCTGACGGAAAGACTACAGGAAACACACTAACTGCTTCCTGTCTGACGTAAAGACTACAGGAAACACACTAACTGCTTCCTTTCTGACGTAAAGACTACAGGAAACACACTAACTGCTTCCTGTCTGACGGAAAGACTACAGGAAACACACTAACTGCTTCCTGTCTGGCGTACAGACTACAGGAAACACACACACTGCACTGTCTTTACGTCAGACAGAAGTCTGGCGTAAAGACGACAAACACTGAGACTAACTATTTACTGTGTGCAGTAAAGACTACACACACTGATGTAAACCGCTTCCTGTGTGCAGTAAAGACTACACACACTGATGTAAACCGCTTCCTGTGTGCAGTAAAGACTACACACACTGATGTAAACTGCTTCCTGTGTGCAGTAAAGACTACACACACTGATGTAAACTGCTTCCTGTGTACAGTAAAGACTACACACACTTATGTAAACCGCTTCCTGTGTGCAGTAAAGACTACACACACTGATGTAAACCGCTTCCTGTGTGCAGTAAAGACTACACACACTGATGTAAACTGCTTCCTGTGTGCAGTAAAGACTACACACACTGATGTAAACTGCTTCCTGTGTGCAGTAAAGACTACACACACTGATGTAAACTGCTTCCTGTGTGCAGTAAAGACTACACACACTGATGTAAACTGCTTCCTGTGTGCAGGGCGTCCTGGAGAAGATCCGTCAGAAGATCCTGAAGCTGGAGAAGGCGATCCAGACTCAGAGGGAGGAGTGCAACGAGCCCTGCACCACCAAGTGCCCCATCCCCGTGGTGTCCGGTAAGGCGTCCCTAATAACATCATTAAAGATCCTTAATTATTCGATGTAAAAATATGAAATAAATACATGACAAACACGCATATTGTAGCATATAGTCAATAACAAAAGAAGCATCTTATTATATGTAAAACAATATGCAAAAGGCATATTAAACTACATGAAAAATGTAACCTGCGTGTGTGTGTTTCAGGTAAGGAGTGTGAGGATATTTTCCGCCGTGGAGGAAAAGACTCCCAGATGTACATGATCCAGCCCGACAGCTTCACCGCTCCGTACCGAGTCTTCTGTGATCAGAGCACGCAGAACGGAGGTCAGAATCACTTCCTTTTAATATCTCCCATGTCTTAATGAGGTTTTTAATTAACATTTCTTCTTCTTTTGTTTTTATTTCCGCAGGCTGGCTTCTCATCCAGAACAGGCAGGACGGCAGCGTGGACTTTGGGCGACGTTGGGACGAATATCGACGCGGATTTGGGAACATCGCCTCTGACTCTGGGAAGGGTCACTGTCAGACTCCTGGTAAGGTTTTTCAAAATAAGAGTCAAGAGGATTTGTGAAGGGAGATGTAAGCTAATGGGTGGAAAACTGACATTATTTTAAACATATTTAAAAAATAAATAGGGGTAAAGGCATTGTATATAATATGTTATTGTTTTTGAACATATATTTCAGTATTTTAAAAAGTAATTGTATAGTGTATTAAATGATGATAATGCAAAAGTCATAGTATAGTATGTACAAAAATTAAGAAAAATCATGTAGTAAGTATAGATATGTCAAAAAAAGTAAAAGCATAGCATGTTAAATTAGAAATAAATGGTATCAAATGTTGAAAAATATATATTTTTAAAGACGTATAATCAATTTAATAAGTAAATAAAAAGTTATTAAAATAAAAACATGGTATGGTGTTTAAAATATTAGAAAAAAGTAATAGGATAGCATATAAAAAATATCATGTCTTAAGTTAAAGATCTCAGTACATTTCGAACACATTTGAGTACCTTAATAAATGTGTTTATTCACGATTTCGGGTTGTTGTTCACATCCAGAATTAATTTGTATTTTTTTCCTTTCTCACCTGCCAGGTGAGTACTGGCTGGGTAACAACCACATCAGTCAAGTGACCAAGATGGGCCCCACCGAGGTCCTCATCGAGATGGAGGACTGGACCGGAGCCAAGGTGGGCAGCAATACTTCTATTTACAGCCGATTTACATCTTTATAAAAGTCATATTAGGTAGTGTAGAAAATAAAAATAAGTCATATTGAAAAAATAGGGAAAAAACATTGTATAGTATATTGAAATATTGCCAAAGTAAAAAAACGGTATTTAGTATAGAATGTCGAAAAAGTCAAAAGAAAGGTCATAGAATGTCGAAAAAAAGAAGGATAATGGTCTTCTCTCAAAATATAAACTCATCTTGTTGCTTTTCCCTGCCTTTAGGTCCATGCTCAGTACCGCCAGTTCACAATCCAATCAGAGACGTCCAACTACGTGATGGCGGTGGACGGATACTCCGGGAATGCCGGGAACTGTTTCCTGGACGGATCCACGGAACTGTTTGGTGAAAACCGCACGATGACCATTCACAACAGCATGATGTTCAGCACCTACGACCGAGACAACGACAACTGGTGAGTGTCCTGGTAATGGTGACGTTTTCTTAAAATAGCTTTTATAATAGCCATATTTTTCGCTCCTTTTAAAAAAAACATATTTTTCTTTCGGTGTCTTTGAATGCACCGTCACACCAAAGCACATTCATCGTGTGTGTAAACCTACTTAGCAACAACACCGATTCTTGGCAATACAAAGTAAAAAAAACGTAATATAGTCTGTTGAAAAAGTCGAAAAAACGTCAAAGTAACAGTTCCAAGGATCCTTCCAGGTCATGATTTTGTGTTTTTTTGTTATCTAAACTTCCTTCGAGCCCATGTTTACATCCAACTGCACTTTATATCCTACCTCATACCATTTTTATAGAACACATATTTATTTTGAGTTTTGTAATTATCAACCACACTGACAAACAAATGTACAATAACTTACTTATTGACTTGTTTAGATTTGTTTTACTGCCTTGACCGTTTAGTTTTAGTTTTTATATTTTTATAGCAATGTTGTATTGTTTTATAAGCGTACTGTTCCATGTATCATAGGTCCAATTTATTGTCTCTTTATATAGTATATATTCAATGTTTTTAGCTTGTATTGTCAAATGACACTTATACGGTCTGTTATGTGTGATTGCACCTTCAGGAATACTTGGGATTTCGCTGTACTCTGTGAAGTGACAATAAAGGAGTCTAATCTAATCTTGTCTCCTTGTTTCCTCTCCCAGGGTCCCAGGTGATCCGTCTAAACAATGCGCCAGAGAGGATGGAGGCGGCTGGTGGTACAACCGCTGCCACTCGGCCAATCCCAACGGACGATACTACATCGGAGGAGCGTACACTCGCCGAATGGCCAAACACGGCACGGACGACGGCGTGGTGTGGATGAACTGGAAGGGCAGCTGGTATTCTCTGAAAACCATCAGCATGAAGATCAGGCCGTTCTTCGCCCCCAGCTAATCAGAGAGCATCATCAACGCACACATACGGGAAACCGCCAAAATAAAAGACAGGAAATGAATGTGTGGCTTTAGGGTTTGGAGTCAAACAGCTTCAAAAGTCTTTGTAGCTCATTTTCAAGTGTGTCCTTTATTTTAGCTGTAACCTTAAAGTTGGTGGACACACACACTCAAACACAACTTTTACTGAGAGTCTTGGCATGTGCTGATGTATACAAACACAAGCTTAAGAACAAAGTGAAATAAGAATTGATAAAAAGTAAGATTATTGTGTCATGTCTACAGGAAAAGAGAAGCATGGTACTGGTTGTGAGTGTTTGTGCTATGTCCTTTCTCGTGATGTGTGACGTCTTCGGTGTGCAGAACAAGGACGAGTCAACAGACTGTCCTCCGCTACTCAATAAACACGTTGAGGAACATACTTCCTGTCTGGTCTGGCTGTTATTTCACTAAAGGGACTGTAGAAAACGAAAGGAACTCAATTAATACTTCCTGCTACAGCCTGTCAAAAATAAAACACAAAAACGTATCATGGTGAAATATGCAAAGAAGGTTTAAAGAAAAGTGAGAAAAGTAATGCTAAATAATATTGTTGCTCATCTTCTACGTCAATCAAGAGGAGTAAGTGGGTTTAAACTGCTCAATAAACACAGTGTCAACTTTTGGGATAACAGGCTGAAGCACAAATGGGCTTTTGTAATAATGGGCCATCGCAAAAAAGGGCCATCACAAAAATGGGCCATCAGAACAATTGGAAATTCCCATTCTTGCCGGGATAGTTTTAGTAACTAGCTTATCTAGTCAGTCAAAAGTGGGTGTTTATAAATGCTAAAGATAAGGCTTATTGCATCAAGAAGCAACAGTGTTAAGGAATACTGGCAGAAAATTACTAATACATGTTTTAAATTGTAAGTAAGGTCTTTCTTTTACAAGGCAAAAAACATGACAAAATGTCACTACAGTATGTCCAAAAATGTTGTACAAAGAGTCATAGTAAAGTACGTCAAATACTATAGAGAAATGTAATTATAAATATTTTTAAACAATTGCCAACAGTAAAAAGTAGTAAGGAATGTCATAATACAAATATAATGTGTATAAAACTGTCAAATATATAAATGTAAAGTTACACCACAGTAAACAGCATACTGATTAATGGTACATTGAAACAGTATTGTATGCTATCTGAGAAACTATTCAATAAGAGACAGAGGTGACAGAAATGTGCAAAAGTGTGTTTTATTAACTGATCCGTACAAATCACATTTCAACATGCAGTGAGTTTATGGCTGTACAGCGAGGGAAGTCATTGTTGAAACAGTGACATAAATAATATAACAGGAAACAGAGGAGTGTGTTCTTTATGCATTGATATTTAAATGTGTCTAGTGACAGATCAGAGAAGATTAAAGCTGTCACCCACATGCAGAACCAGAGAAAGACACGGCTAATTTGTGAAGATTATTGTATTTACAAGCATTTTAAAATGGACGGAAAAACAGTTTGAGGTGTTTTAGAAATATAGGGTTTTGAATGTTTAACATTTTGGCTGTCATTGAAAGTTAGAGATTCACTTTGCCCCCCAGATTGTTTAAACTCATATTTTACTTTGTTTTCCAATAAAGTGACTTTTTTTAAATGGCAATTTCAGGTTTTGTATCAAGCAGAAAATGCATTCAATAAGGAAAACTGTACAAACCACATATTTAAAATGTTATCAACCCATTGAATGTCCGTTAGTACTACCATTATAATGCTTTAGATGAGGCAACATGGGCAAACTGCAGCTACCCAGACATTAAAAACAAAACAAAAGATATTTATTAAATTGTGAATTGAAGCAAAAGTCATTGTTTTATGTTTATGCAACAACACTCCTTGGTTTGGTTTAGGACCTGGTTTAAGGGTAGAATTAAATAGTTGGTTATGCACACATCAAACACATATAAGGCTGATTAAGCTAAGTGCATTGTTTCTGTTAAGTATGTTACGTAAGTCTGAGGTGTATAACTTAAAATAAGACTTCGAATAACTACGGCCACTAGAGGTCACCGCCTAACTATTTGTAACCTCCCTGCAGTGATTCTGCTTTACAATACATGATACTGATAATATTCAAAGTGAACGAACAGACTTTTTTGAAGTGCAACAGTAAGGTGGACGGAGGGCTTGGCGATATGGAGAAAATCAAATCAGTTGATAATGACATTAAGGAGATATTGAGGCGTTGATTATCGGAGATATCAATAAATATTAACACTTATATTACATTTTTAATAAATAATCATTAGTTATGTGGATATAGAGATTATAATGATGACGGAAAAAACAGTCTGGTTACTTCAGAAAATGATATGTCTTTGCAGTCTAAAAAAACAGGAAAAGACACTTATGCAATATACGATATCTAAAATCCAACGATATTTACTCTGAAATATATATCGATGTATTGCCCAGTCCTGTGTGCACGTTAACAAAGAGCGTGTTGTTGTTGTTAATAAACAGGAAAAATACAGTGAGGTGTTTATTAGAAGAGACCCGTTGAACCCCTAAGTGCTGTTAACTTCCTCCATGAACCTTTCTCAGTGGAGCTCTTCGGTCTCGAACTCCTCCAAGTGGGTGGTTTCAAATGCTAGGGACAAAGAATATACAAGACTTATTACAGCAAGAAGCAACAGTGTTAAGGAATACTGGCAACAAATAACTAATACCTTTTGAAATTGGAAGTAAAGTCTTTTTTTTACCAGTCAAAAAACATGACAAAATATCACAGTTCGGTATGTCGATATAGTATGTCAAACAATGTCGAGAAAAGCAATAGTGAGCAATGATAAATGCACAAAAAGTCACAGTTTACTATGTCGCAAATATTTGTAAACAATTGCCGACAGTAAAAAGTAGTAAGGAATGTCATAACAAATTATTAAAATGTATTAAACAGTAAACAGAAATATACATTGAAACAGGTGTTATATTCTACCTGAGAAACTATTCTGTGTTTATTTGAAGAGACCCTTTAAACCCTAAGTGCTGCAAAATAAACTTCCACCATGAACCTGCCTCAGTGCAGCTCTTCACTCTCGAAATCCTCCATGAAGACCCGGTTCTGGGGAATGTCCTCGAACTGGGTCAAAAGTTCTCTCCGGACCGTTGGGATGGATTTATACCCGGGCGATGTTGGGTGTTCATCGACCGTCTGCAGCTTCATGTGAGGGACGTCTTCTGGAGACGATACAACTGTCCTCCTCTGGTGAGGAGTCTTGTCCCGGGGCCTCAAGTCGGTTTGAAGTGTTTGGAAGCTGTGATGATCCACGCTGAACGGAAACACCAGCTTACAGGAACCAGAGCAGGCTCGCAGCTGCACGTCGACCTCCACCTGGAGACGGGAAAACATGTTATTCCTCTAGAACGTCAATTCTTAGTTAACATTCAGCTGCCTCTGGCTGTAACACATGTATGTCCCCTCGGTGGGACGAATAAAGGTTTTCTGATTCTCACATTTCAACTGTACTGATTCATGTCTTCCTAGTCAAATGTGTGTGAAATAAGCAAACGTTAGCTTTGTTTACAGTATTTTGTTTTGCTAGAAAAATAGAAATAGGGTTGAATGCAGGCTATGTAAGAGTTCAATTATAACCAATGGAACAAGTGTCTGATTGGCAACTCTTGGACCGAGTGAAGTCTTTGGAAACAGTTGGTCACACTGAATTTAGCAAGTAATATAAGCGTTCTATTATGAAACCAAAATCAAGATTTAACAAAGAACGCGGCGAACAAAACATAAAGCGGAAAGAGCCCAAAACGCTCGCCAAAGATCTTGTAGCTCAAAGACGCTAAAACGCTTACCTACTAAAATAATGAGCTGAAAGATGCTCGTACTTCTTACATTCTTTACCTTTAAGGATCGAACAGCATTCTGAAAGAAGCGTTCCTGTTCATTTCTCTTACCTCTGTTCGATATAAGTCCACTAATTGTTTCTGGACGTCTCGGTTCACCTCCTTGAGTTTCAGCGACAACTTAGACGAACGTTTTCGCAGCGACGTTAGTTTCAACGCCAACACTTCGCTTTGTTCCACGAACTTCAGCTCTGAAACTGGAGACCAATAGAAACAGCATTAGTTTAAATCATCCTATCTTTATTACATCCAGATTATAGTGGTGCAAGAACGAGTGATTTGTTGTTTGTTAGTGTCAAAGAGAACAAAACATACCTTTCTTAATTACACATTCTTTAAATTAAAGCTAACTAAGGTGTTAAATGTCATCGTCTGCATGACAAATGGCCTGTGTGTTAAGATGTGGAGATTATCCTGCTGAACTATACGTGTACATTTCATAAAAGCTTGTTTGACACAGACATTATGTTCCGCAATAACCCAAAATCACACGGAGGAATCCCATTGGACCAGGGAGATGCTGCCTTCAGGGTCCAACACAGAAATACGACATCCCTGCACCAGTCTACCAAACATTACCAGGGACTACAGATGAAAAGTAGCCTCTTGAATAACTCTGGCACATGTCAAGAGATGGTGATTAATGCGTCCCTGTTACAGTCTCACCGTATCTGCTGACGAGGAATCTCCGGTTGTGGTTGTAGGCGTCGGTCATGACCGCCATGGACTTCTCCGTCGCGTCTTCGTGAATCTTTGCTGTTTTACACAGTTTTGTTAGTTTCCTCTCGACCTTGCTCTCCATCTGTGAGATCAAACCCTGCAGCCTGCAGCCGGAGGGGCATTTAGAAACCTGTAAAAGAGAAACAAGAGGGTCAACATCCGAATCCCTTTATTAGTGAATTATATACTTTCATAACTGTGTTTTCCAATATCTGCCATGTGTATGAAGTTGGTCCCATCCAAAGAAAAGTACGATACAAGGTAAATATAGAAAAACATTTTCCTTATGAGACTTTTTCCTCCTGAACCAGCCAGATTACAGGAAGACTGATACATACTCGATGTTTACTCGAGTAAAAGGGAATTAAGGTTTTTGTAAATCCACAAGGAAATACAATTAAGTGTCAGCATGGTTATGAAACTCTGAATCACGAAAATACTAAATATGCTTACTTAATAAGAAGTAACATTTGCTAACGCTACTACCTACCCTACTACTCTGATATATAGTTTAATATACATTATATCATTTTATATAAAACAATCTGCCTGATCTAAACACACACATCATATTGGCAAGATCTACAGGAGATTGTACAGTGCAATCAGATTGATAAACGTTTTAGAAAATCAACATAGGAAACATTTAGGGTTCATAAAAACATTTTAAAATCTTTATATATCTATATTTTATGAATAAATGTAACCTTTTGTTGGTTGTTTTTGGACTGTATTACCTTGTGCCTACTAGGATATTTTCAAGAATAAATAAGGGCACATGTATACGTGGATTAACAAAGATACCATATATATTATACTCATGATATACAAATATATCCAGTATTACAGGCGTTTGTAAAGGCTGATGATTTGCTGTCAAACTAACTCACATTTCAGGTTTTCATGTAGATGAATTCCTCAACTAAATTTGGTGAACTTCCACCTCATGAACTATAGTTTGATAACCGTGTGTGTGTGTGTGTCTCACCCAGTTGTCATCTGCACACAGAGGGAAGTGTGTGTGTGTCCGGCAGTGTTTCTTCATGTGTGTGTGACCTGAGGGCTGGCGGCCATCTTGTCTCTGCAGCCTTGTACAAACTGCAGAGAAAATAAATAAATAAAATAAATAATTGAGGTCAGCGCACCTTGGACCGGCCTCCAAATCACACATGAGATAAGATGTGAAGTAAGAGAGGACACGCGGAAAACACTTTATTTGAAATGAACAAACAAGTTGAACCAACATGAACTCAGGTTTGACTTTGTTAGATAACAAATCATTTTTAAATCTAACTTTTTCTCATCAAAATGGGATAAAATTACTTTTTGAGTAATTCTCAATCTGCTTAAGAACCAGGCAGTATACACTAATATATAAACAATACATAAATAAGTGCACATTGTAGTTTAATAGCTACAAAATGTTATTCTTCACCAAGTTTTTGTGTATATCAAATTATTTTAGAACATTTCTGGATTTAATTCCCAGAAATAATGTTTTATGTTAAATACGAGTCATTTAAAAATGTGGAAACAGATTTGTAAGCAAGATAATTCACTACTAACATAAATGTTGATTTTTAACAATGTCGTTAAAATACATTTTGATCCCCTTGTAAGTATTATGTAAGAAAATCTAATTTAGTCTTCCAGCAAAGTATTTAAAGAGTACATTTATTGTATTTGATAGAATAATGTGTAAATATATAATTGAAGTATATTTATATGGCATACGTTTTTAATAATTTATATATATTTGTGTATTAATTAAGAATAATGCAGACCGTCCAGATACAAGTGCGTTTACTTAAAATATGTATTTATGTATTACTTCCCGCTTCTTATAAAATATGAAAAATGTGATATGTAAACATCAACCTTAAATTAGATGATTATTAAAGTGCCTTTTAAAATGACGGAAATGTTTTATTTTAATTTGAAAGACAATAAAAACCTTTAAATAATAAATGATGTATTAAAAGAAATATGTATGTATCATAAATGTTTTATTGATTCTCTAGATAATATTTTTTTGAATAATAATGTCTACTTTATTATAAATTAAATATCTTTAGTGTGTTTGAAAATATTTAAACCTGTGTTAGTTTGTGTTAAATAACGGCACACACCACAGCAGCTGAAGTGAACATTTGATCTTTATTGATTTGCAAGAGTTCATCGCTCCGTACAAAGTTGAGAAACAGGGGAAAATATTGGGAACACTGTGATTTTCCACAAACTCTTCTGGGATAAACAGGTCGATGAAATGTACACAGTCAGGAAGAATAAACACGGAGAGATCAACAGTCTGAAGTCTGAAATGCACGTCCTACTTTAAGCTTTAGGCTGCTCTTAGTGTTTAAAACAAAAGATCAGCATTTTAGAGGTTTTTTAGATCCCTTTCGACGTCAGATTTCTTTCAACCAGACAGAAATACATACGGCAATGAAATCAAAGCTTTTTTTCCAACATCAAATATGCATATTAATAAGGTAACATGTGACGTTTACTGGCAACATATAGCCGTCGATCTGACGGACATGCCGGTTTCAGCATCAAAGTATGGTGCGTTTTTTCAGGGGATTTATGTGTATTTTTGATAAATATCTTTAAAAGCTTTGCCATGTTTTCTCTCTGCTTACAATTAAAATTTTTAAGCTGTAATTTACCGATTGATTTACCACGCGCCTTCGTTTGCAACTAAGTACTGCACGGGTCGTACAATCCTCGATATGATAAATCTCGTCAAGTGAGCAGCCTGAAAGTTGTTGTATTTGATCTCAGCATCTAATTTGAAAAGTTTTTATGCCGTTATTTGCGGGTTTGATGTCAAAGAACACTGCAATCTTTTTTAAGTTAGCTGTTATTATTTGTGTTTTATCTTTTCTCAGTCTAAAAAGCTGCCGATCTGATGAACATTTTAACCTTTTTCAGACTGTAATTTGTCGGTTTAAACGTCTCCCACACAACTCCGTTAGCAACTCCGTACGGCGCGGTTTTCTCCGGTTCGTACGCGCCTTTATAATAAACCCCGTTTAGGTTAGCCGCCTGACAGTCGTTGTACCACCATCCTCCGCCATACATCTCCGCGCAACTCCCCTCTGACTTATCGTTATCTTTATCAAAGGTGCTGAACTTCATCCCGTTGTGCGCCATCGTTAGCGAATCCCCGGCGTCTCCCGTGTACCCGGAAACGTGAATTGGATACCCTTCGTCTTCAGAACCGACTCTGATCGTGAACTCTGCGTTAGCTACGCCTCCTTCCCAATCCTCCAGCTCCACTTTCAGCATGTTCTCGCCCTGATTCGTCAGCAGGTGGAGGTTCTGGTTTCCGATCCAGAACTCCCCGCCTCCCGTCGCGTCAACGGACCCGAAAGCGTTGCGATATTCGGCCCAGGATCGGTTGAAGTTTAGCGCGCCGTTTTCTCTCAGCTGGACTAACACCCACCCTCCCATTATCCCCTCCTGGTGGCAGTAAACCTCCACCAGCTGGGGGGAGTCTTGGCCTCCAGGTCTGATCGTAAAAAGGCCGCTCGTTTCTCCGTTCAGATGCTTCCTGTGGGCGTCGACACAATCTGCGGACAGAGGGGGAAACCGCAGACCGCCAGTTAGCTTGGAGCGATTCGCCTAGCTTAGATTTACTGCAGTTAATGGTCACTTTCCTGCAAGACGGCAACCCATTTCTGTCAATCTGATACACATTTTTTGCCCGTCTTCGGTCCCTAAAAGCAACCTCTAAAACGAGTATTTGTCTGTGAAAGCTTAAAAGTACTTAATGGAATAACGGTCACTCTTTCTGCTAACACGAACCATTGAGTTACTGTGCTAACGGTAGCTGGAACTGCAACATGACAAACGACAAACTAATGGTATCTACAAATCAACATTGATTATATGATGTGTTTTTGAGGCAGGCAGGTTTTTTTGCTATAACTTTATTAAAACTGTCAGTTATGAATGTGTAATTGAACAGAACTTTTTTTAAAAATCACAGAAATATACTCCTTGACTAACGTGAATGTGCATTAAGATCATCAGCATTCTTAAGTGAGTGGTTTTGTCGGGGGAAATTTGGCGCTAATGCTTACTTTAATACCTGTATTTGCAATACAATTACATACCCCAGTCAAAAGAACGCTAACAGCTTTTACTGCAAAATGACTTGTCCCAACAAACTCATGCAAATTCTTCTTCAGATTAATTCATATTTGATGTCCAGAAATACCTCAAAATCACAACAATACATCAAACAGAACATCTTGAATCTCTAGCATTAAACAATAAAAATTCCTGTGTTCACTTCATATTTTTGGTACATAAGGCTAGCTGATGCAAACGTCTAGCTGAACGCAGATTTTTTTTATGTATTTACTCCACGTCCGATGTTTTGGTACCTTTTCCTATATACCCGGCCTCCCGCTCCGTACGCACGCTCTTCACACTGCGTGCGTGGACATCGGGATTGTCGTCATCGGCGAGATCCGTCATGAACCCGCCGAGGTCAGCGCCAAAGTCAGCGCCAAAGTCAGCGCCAAAGTCAAACCCAGTTTTGGTGTCTAAAAGGCTTCCTTTGGTGCCGCTGGCGTGGACAATTTTAGACGAAGAGGAAAAAGAGGAGGAAGAAGAGGAGGAAGAAGTGTGTGAGAGGCTGGGGGAAAAAGAGCTGGATCCTCCCTTGGAGAAGTCGGTCATTGATTGGCATTCGGGGCCTCCCTCCATCACTTCCTCCACTCTTTCCACCGGACCATCTTTGGTTTGAACCACCGTTACCCGGGTGCTCTTGGTGCAGGTGACGTGGCTCGTACTCGTATGTCGGAAACCATCGCCGCCACCCAAGAAATCCCCATTTCCTCCGTGATTGGAGGAAGAGGAGGGAGTGGATGAAGATGAAGGGAAGGAAGTACCTGGGGCCTTGGAGATGGTGGCAGGGGAAGAACTGGAGCCCTCCAACTCCAGGATCAAATTCACCGTCTTCACCTGAGAACGGAGAGGAAGCATGAGTATCTGGCTCCAGAAAATACAGTTTAATGTGTTCGGATTATGGCATTAAGTGTTTGAAATAAATGTGATAATGCCCCAAGCTATATAAGAAAATATTGGTAATAAATAACAAAATTCTCTGGATGAATTTTTAAATATGATATATGATACACGTATGATTATTTATTGTTCTGAATGAGAAACTATAACAAAAAGTACATTTTCTAAATATATTAAAGTGTTCTAGATGAAAGGAACATATTGTGTAAGCATTAGAACATCTTATAAATAAAGGAAAAATAACAAAAAAATTATCCTAAATAAAAGAAAATTCTTCACAAGCACGAAAATATTCAAAATGAATTACAAAGTGTCGTAAAATACAAGAAAATATTCTGAATAAATGAGAAAAACTCTACACAAACCTGAAAATATTTTAAATAAATAAAAAAGTATTCTAGTTCGTTTGGAAATATCCTAAAAATAAATAAATATATAAATCGTATAAAATAACAAAATGTCTTATATCAGTGTTTTTTTTTTTTTTTTTTTTTTTAATGGGATTTGTTCAAAATGCCAAAATGGAAGGTGTGAAAGTGTGCAAGATGACGTGGTGCATCGTTCAGTCGAGGAAAGGAAGATCTTACGTCGGGGAACATGTCTTCATTCTGCTGAGCCTGGCCGCTCTTTCCCGATTTATAGACGCTGTCCACGACGATGCTCTTCAGCGGGCGACTCTTCATCACGTACAGCGTTCCCACCGCCTCGATGTTCTGCGCCGCCTGCGAGTCCAGCTGGTCCACCTGCAGGAAGACATCTTTATTTAAAAAAGCTACAAACATGCACAAAAAACGTGCAGATGATCGGGAATGGTAGCAAACAAATAAAATGTTCTCCATAGGAATGAATGGGAAATCGACTTTAACAGAGCTCATACAGATTGGATTTTAACGGAGAGAGGAGATTCAAAGTTCAATCAGCTCTCCAGATTCTTGTCTTTGTTGGACTAACAACGTTTTTTGATAGATGGAACAGTTTTCCCTAAGTCACAGTTTGAAAGTTGTGAATTTTTCAGCATTGTTTCAGATTGTCACAATGGGTGTGAATGAGGCGGAATGTTCAGAGTGTAGAGGGTCATTGAAATCTCCTGAAAAAAAGATCTTAAACCTGAAATCTGAATCCCAGAATATTCACTCTTTTCACATAATTTAAAATGACTTCAGACGCTAAATTAGTCAGCGTTGTCTCGATGCCTTCATCATATAAAACGGATGGACAAATCTAACCCTAAAGAGCCCTTGAGTGACAACAACTCCAGCGGCCTCGCCCATAGACTCCCATGTTAAATGTTCTACTGGGCCTTCACACTTTAGGAAAACTGCCTCCACGGCCACATTTAACACACAAAAATCACACATATGGTTCATAAGGGCACTCGGATGCTCACGCCAAATTATTTTATCGTTACTAGTTACGGTTTTCTCAAGAAGAGGCAGAACTGTCACAGATTAATAAAGTCACAGCAGTCACGCTGTAGCCGGGCAGAGGACACCCCACACTTCTACTTATGTTTTAGCACTAGTCACACAGTTAACAATATTCCTAGGAGTTTTTTCTACTTTTAGAAGTTGGATCTTGTATAAATAACACAATGTATCCCCTCGAAGCTTCTAACTGCGTGCACCTTTTAGCGTAATCTTTGTAAGACACATTTAGATGTCGTTAAAAAGCTTCTGTCTTTAACGCCCTCACCTGTTTCTGCAGAGTCATTAAGCTGTCCTGGTCCACGTCGTACTTGGCGTAGGTTTGGCAGGATCCTTTGCAGGAACGCAGCTTAATGTCGATGTCGATCTGACAGAGGGGAAAAGAGGTTAAAATAAAAGTGTCTACAAGCACCAAGTCTGCATGAACTCTGGGGTAAACACAACAACACACCCGGCTGCCGAGATGTGTTTTTGTGGAGAATTAATTAAAGAAAAACGGACATTAATCTGACTTTTCCATAAATACTGAAGCAGCTTTTGAGTCATGTCAGGGTTTAGGACTCCGATACAACTTTATAAATACTATAATAACGTATTTCCAGTACCTCCAGTGGGATTATAAATATTCTCCACAACACATATATGAAGGTATATATATATATATATTTCCGGTACCTCCAGTGGGATTATAATATATATTCTCCACAACACACATACCATAAATTAAGGTATTATATTAAGGTATATATATATATATATATTTTCATATACCTCCAGCTGTGTGTTTCTTATCCACACTATAAATACCATAAATTAAGGTATTATATGAAGGTATTATGTGAAGGTATTTATATATGTATATATTCAGGTACCTCTGGTGGGATTTTAAATATTATCTGCTGTATAAATACTATAAATACAGTTATTATAAAGGTATTAAATCAAGGAATGTGTGTATTAGTACCTCAAGGCGCTGCATGTCGTCCACCTGGTCCTTCACGCGCTGCTTCAGCGCCGCCAGCACCCCGAGCTGCCGGTCGATCCGGATCTTCATGTCCGTGATCCTCGTCCGGAGACTCTGAGCCAGGTCGAAGTAGGTGTTGTCGTTTCCTGAGAAATATCATTTACAACAATTATTTAGAAGACTTCAATTAATATATAAAAGTATTAATAAATATCGAAGTTATATATAACCCTCCTGACCTGACTCGAGGGTGAGCTTCTCCTTCAGGTAGTCGTAGGTCTGCTTGGAGACCTGGTCAGCTGATCGGTGTTTGGCCCGGTTCTGATCCAGGAGGCTGCGGATCTTCTCGATTTTTTTCAGCGTGCCGTGGTCGTATTGATCCAGAAGACCCTGAATCCTGCAGCCGGACGGGCACTTTGAGCCCTGAAATCATAATAACAATATTATTAATAATAATATATTGGATTTTTATAGCGCTTTTCCAAATGCTCAAAGACCCTATCATCATGAGTTGAATAGGTTTGTGTGCATGTAAATGGTCTAGCTTCTATTGGCTAGTGCTCCAACACATTGTACGTGATAGGCTAATGGGCGGGACATCTCTAAGACGATAGACCAATCACAAAAGTGTATTCTAGAAGTAGAAAGAATGATTATGTTATATCAAAACATAATAAGTCAAATGTCCCAAAATTATAAATATATATATTATATATGAACTGTACCCATTGTTCGTCGGTGCAGAACGGCCACTCTTTCTCCGTCGCACATTTATCAGATCGAGTTCCCTGCTCCACGGGACGAGCCCCTCGGGGGTCCAGATGCTCGGCCTGCACACACACGAAATATTTAACACATGTTTAACAAACCAGGTAACCAAATAGACAGGAATGTAAAATAATTTATAATAATTTAATTTTTTAAGGATCTGTAACACAAAGCAGATTATAAAATAAATCCTAACAATTTGTAAATAAAATTCCCTAAACGTCCAGATAAATCAGATATCTTTGTGTCAGTCAGATATTTGAAAATGTCTCACCAGAGTCGAGGCCACGCATAATAAAGTGAGGAAGACGAGGTTCTTCATCTTTGTGTCTCTTTGCAGATTTCTTTCTGAATGTTCCTCTGAAGCCGCTGCAGGACATTTCTACCCTTCTGCGGGGGGTCAAAGGGCGCAGGCGTGGGGGTGTGTTTGTCGTGAACACACACACACACACACACACACACACACACACTTACTGGCAGTGACAAACGACTGACAGGAACATCACAAGCCGTAAATGATTACTCAAGAAGCGACAAATCGACAAAATAAACAACATTTTATGGGTATTAGAACATGACGCATCCTTAAACCAACAACAACGAATATTGTAAATAATATTAATTGTTTCTTTACCCAATTTAATATAATGTTCCTGCATTTAAATACATCTAGAAAATAAAGAAATTATAATTAAATGAAATTTCACTCCTGGCTTTTTTGGAGTGTTAAAAAAGTGAATAAAAACACATTAAATTAACTATTTGATCATCAAACGCAAACAAAATATAATTGTATTTTTAGCTTCTTTTATTTCGTCAGCACAGAAAAAAACAAGAGACACATTTCTTCAATAATTATTGGAGCAAAAGGTCATTATTTCAAAAATAAAGTCACGTTATTAAAACTCACTAATGGCTATTTAAAAAAATGTAAACTAAGGGAATTTCTACAAAACATTTTGAGCGTAATACTTGAATTATTTGAGGTGTGTGGCGCAGTGGGTTGTGTGTGTTCAAACCCCACTGCAGTCAGCATGTCGTTGACACTTCACCCCAAATTGCTCCTGTGGTGATTTCCCACAATACAATATATATGTATGACTCACATTATATAGATGGGACTACAATGCATTATTGGATATTTCATTGTTTCTCAATAGAAAGCAACAAAACTGTCACATTTTTTTAGACATAAGTTTAAGTAAAGTCTGACTTTATACAAGTGTGACACCCAGTGGTGGAAAGAAGTACTACCCCATGATAAAAGAAATAAAGTAAATGTTAATATAATCGGGAAAATGTACTTTAGTTGTAAAATATTCAATACAAGATTATTATTAAGGCAATAGCATTATGGTAAACAAATAATCTTTAATATCTATGAGATCTATGATCTCAATGGGACCAATCTGGTTAAATAAAGGTTTGAAATGAAATGAAATGAATATTTGACTGGCTGTAATAGAGCTATTTTAGGGGGTTTAATGTCTTATAAAAGTTGATTGTAATTCCTATACTCCGGTTTTTAAATATGTAAAGTAACTATAGTTATCAAAAGAATGTAGTGAAGTTAATGTACAGTATTTCCCTCTGAAATCGAGTGGCGAATAAGAAAAAAGTAGCATCAATATAAAGAAAAGTTCACATACTTGATTATTGTACTCAAGTAAATCCACTTTCCACCACTGGTGACACTTCATGAGTAACTGGTTAGAATAAAACCTTATTTCCTGAACAGAGATATTCCTAAAAAAACTGAAATAATAGGTTGTTTTATAGTTTATTTATCTAGAGTTTCTTTCTGGTGAGTCAGCTGGTGGCTTGTTTGGTGCTGATGGAGCCTGAAACGTTTCTTACAGACGTTGCACTCAAAGGGTTTCTCTCCGGTATGAATGCGTTTGTGTTTGGCGAGGTTGCTCTTGTCGGCAAATGTCTTCCCGCAGCAGTTACATCCGTAGGGTTTCAACCCGGCGTGAACTAACAGGTGATTCTTTAGGGCCCCCTTCTGGGAAAAGCACTTCCCGCACGTTGTGCAGCGATGTGGTTTCTTTGACGTCTTCCCGCACTTGTGAAGAAATACAAAAAAGGATAAATATTTAAAAGAAAAACAATGCATAACTTCCACAGATTAAATTTGTAAATTTGTTTTAAATTATTACAAATTGTTCTCATGGTGTCAGCTACAAAATATGGCCTTTATTTAATTAATGAAGAAGTATTAAATAATTTAAATGAATTAAAGCCTTAATTCTTTTTTTTAAAGGATCCCGTAATACAAAACAGATTATAAAATAAATCCAACTATTTTGTCAATAAAGTTCCCTAAACTTCCAGATAATTCAGATTTTATTGTCTCATTCAGTTTGTAAAAAGTGTGAAGATATTTCTGACCAGAATCAGAATACACCTATTAGTCCCACAGAAGGGACATTTACATTGTTACAGCAGAAAATAGCCAAAGACAGTTTAATGTTACTTAATAATAATTAAAAAATGTCTCACCAGAGTTGAATCCACACATAATAGGGAGCAGCGTTTTTGTTTCTCTTCGTGAGCGATCTGGTGTTTCTTCAACACCGACGAATGACCGTAACTTTTCCCGCACTTGTCGCATTTGTACGGTTTCTCCCCAGTGTGGCTTCGCACGTGTGAAACAAGATGCTGAAGGTGTCTGCATCTTTTCCCGCATTGAGAGCAGCAGAACGGTTTCTCCCCCGTGTGAATCTTGCTGTGCTTCTTCAGATTACTCCTCTCACTAAAGGCTTTGGAACAGATGATGCATTTGTAGGGTTTCTCTCCAGAATGAGTTAATTTATGCGCCGCCAACGACTCTCGGATCCTGAATCGTTTCGGACAAAGCGAGCATTCGTACGGTTTCTCTCCCGTGTGAATGCGCTCATGTTGCTGCAGTCTCGTCAGCTGCTTGAAGCTTTTGTCGCATTTGCTGCATCCGTACGGTCTCTCCTCTGAGTGACTCAGCATGTGTGATTTCAGACATCCTTTCCTGGAGAAGGATTTTCCGCATTGCTCGCATATAAACGATTTATCCTGTTCGGAAGTCACCTTGTTTGCGGTTTCTCTTGTTTTGATACAGTTTTGTCGCCGGTGTCTTGTTAAGTTGCATTTTTGTACGAAGGATTTCCCACAATCCTCACAGCGGTGACTTCGAGGCTCGGATGTAGCTTCTTGCTCGTCCTTATCTGACATGTTTTCAGTTGTCAAGTCTAGAGAGAGAAGGGAAGAACTGCAGTCAATATTCACAGATTTTGGCTAGAAAAATAGTTGCAAAAAAAGCAAATTTTTATCCGAAGCGACTTACAATAAGTACATTCGACCAAGAAGATACAAACTTGAAAAACAGTCAAATAAGTACATCAGGTTTCATAGAGCCAAAACATTTTCAGTGCTACTCAACTAGCTTTAGATAAGCCAGTTTTTTGTTAGTATATAAGTGTTTTGTTAGTATACAAGTGCTTTTTTTGAGGAAGATGAGCAGGCTTTCTGCTGTCTTGATGTCAATGGGAGCTCATTCCACCATTTTGGAGCCAGGATAGCAAACCCACGTGTTTTTGCTGATGGGAACTTGGGTCCCCCTCGCAGTGAGGATGCAGCGAGCCGTTTGGCTGATGCAGAGCGGAGTGCACGTGCTGGGGTGTACAGTTTAACCATGTCCTGGATGTAGGAAGGGCCAGATCCATTCGCAGCATGGTACACAAGTACCATTGTCTTGAAGTGGATTCTAGCAGTTACCGGAAGCCAGTGAAGGGAGCGGAGGGGTGTGGGAACATTTAGGAAGGTTGAAGACCAGACGAGCCGCTGCATTCTGGATGAGCTGCAGAGGTCGGATGGCACATGCAGGGAGACCAGCCAGGAGGGAGTTGCAGTAGTCTAGGCGTGAGATGACGAGAGCCTGGATCAGAAGTTGCGTCACTTTCTGGGTCAGCTGGGGACGTATCCTCCTGATGTTGTCAAGCGTGTATCTGCAGCAGCGGGTTGTAGCAGCGATGTTTGCAGTGAAGGACAGTTTGTTATCTAGGGTCACACCCAGAGTCCTTGCAGTCTGAGTCGGGGAAACAATAGAGGGGCCGATGTTGATTGTTAGGTCAAGAGTGGGACAATCTTTTCCCGGAAGAAAAAGCAGTTCAAATATTAATAATATTGTAGGAGCCATTTTATGGGTGTTGTTGGTGTGTCAGTTTATTTAAGTTATATGTATAGTGCAATATTAGTTATGAACACTGGGTGGCGGGGTTTAGCTGCACCGGGTGTATATAAAGAGGTCATAGGTGACAGGAGAGGGAGGGACACAGAAGGAAGAGAGCATACCGATTCCACCAGCCCGGCAGATGCTCATCACAACAACTAGAACTGTACAATTAACCCTGGTATGTAAAGCTGAATAAAACCTCATTATAAACTTCAACAAAGGACCAGAAACTCATCTGTTTGTGTCTGCGTCTGGATCACTCTTCAGCCCTTCTGTGAAAGTAATGGCAAAAATATATAGGGCATAGGAAAGGACATTGCCATTACAAATATATATATAAGCACTTTTATCCATGCTATAAAGCTAAACACATATCTTTAAAAATAGTAAAAAAAAATCCCCAGAATTATACTTTTAAAAATGTCTGACTTTTATTTTTTTTAAAGAATTTCACTTTTTCAAATGTCTATTTTCACCGAATTTGACTTTTTTTTATATATACATTTGAAATAGAGATTAAACAATTAATTTAGAGACATTTTATCAGCATTTCTTTATAAATATATACGATGTGTAGTCAGGTTGGTTCTCTCTACGGAAAAAGGACACTTTCTCAAATTCTGGATTTTTGTCTCCCAGAATTAGACTTGTTAAAATGTCCGACAAAAAAAAAAAATGTTTTACAGAATTTGACTTTTTCGCAGAACTTAATGTTTTCTCTCCAATTTCGGTTAGGAATTTCCTTTTTTTCCCTATGATTCTGACTTTTCCCCAGAATTAGACTTTTTATCACATATTTTATTTGCATTGCATTAGAGATTAAACGTAAATTAATATTAATATTAATATTTAATCAGCATTTTCTTCATAAATATACAATGTGTTGTTTTTATCAGAGTCAGGTTTATTCTCTACACGAAAAGGGGCACTTTAGAGCAGGGGCCGGCAACCCTAGGCGCACGTGCCACCATTGGCACGCGGCACCGTAACCAGTGGCACACGCAATAAGTGTGCAAAATATTTAAATTGTATTTTCGGATTCTGAATGAGACCGCCGCCAGCGCGCGTCTCACCGTCACCTGCAAAAGGAAGCCATGCACGCAACGCAGAAATCTAGACCGCAACAGAATTGGCCAAGGACAAGTTCCTTGAACACAACTCGAGCGTAAGGTAAGCACGCTGTGTTAAAGGGATACTGGCAAGTTCCTTTAACACAGCGTGCTTCTGACATCTCGGCCTTTGTGACACCTGACAGTTTCCTTCAGTATACTGTGATGCCTTTCGGTATGTGTAACGCACCTGCCACCTTTCAGAGGCTTGTAAATCTTGTATTAGGACATGTTCCAGACTGTAAGGCATATCTGGACGACATTGTTGTCTATTCTAAGGACTGGTCTAGCCACATGTCTACCTTAAGAGAAGTTTTTAAGTGCTTGTCGGCCGCATCCCTAACGCTTAACCTTGCCAAAATGTGAGTTTGGAAAAGGTACCGTTCTCTACCTTGGTCAGCAGGTTGGTCGGGGGAAGGTGTGCCCTGCTGATGCAAAGATCAGGGCAATTGCCTCCCTCCCAGTGCCATCCACCAGGAGGGCACTTCGCCGCTTCCTAGGAATGGCAGGGTACTATCGCCGTTTCTGCAGAAACTTCTCATCGGTGGCGGCCCCACTCACTACGTTGACCAGTCCCTCAAAGTCTTTCGTTTGGTCCGGTGAGTGTCAGCAGTCATTTGAGAGCCTAAAAGGTATTCTGTGTTGTACTCCTGTTCTTTCTGCACCAGACTTTTCGAAGCCATTCAAGCTCGAGGTCGATGCCAGTGGAGTTGGGACAGGGGCTGTTCTTCTACAAGAAGATGCACAGGCTATCGATCACCCCGTGAGCTACTTCTCCCGAAAGTTCAACAAACATCAGTTGAAGTACTCTACTATTGAGAAAGAAGCTTTAGCTCTATTGTTTGCCTTGCAGCACTTTGAGGTGTATCTTGGCTCCAGTGTAAAACCTATTAAGGTATACACTGATCACAATCCGCTGGTTTTTCTTTCAAGGATGTACAACCACAATCAACGCCTTATGCGTTGGTCGTTGATTGTCCAGAACTACAACCTTGACATAAGCCATAAAAAGGGGTCCGATAATGTTCTTGCCGATGCACTATCTCGTGCTATGTAAATGGAAGGTTCATTGTAAGGGCCAAACATACTGTTTGGATTTATATGTGTGGGGGTGTTACGTGCCAGGCAGGCTGTACATGTGTGGTTTTCCTTCCCTCCTGTGTTTCTCTCTTCTCCCTGTCGTCTGCACAGCTAATCAGCAGCTGATCGGTATCTGCCTGTGCACCTGAGTCTGATGGCTGATTGGATCCTCTCACCCTCAGCTGGCCTATCAGCAACCAGGGCCGACCATAAAGGAGGCACCCAGGAAGTCTTCTCTCTCACTCTGGGCCTGTTGCTGAGGAAGGAACACGGCTGTGCTTAGCAACTAAAGCTCTTTGGATAAATCTGAACTTTGTTAATGTGTGTGTGTTGAGAGGTGGAGGAGTTAGGTAAGTCTGGGGTACCCTGTACATTTCTCACCACCGAGCTAACTATTGTTTAGACACACTAGGTAAGCGGATTGTTGCCACCCCTGTATATTGTTTTGTCAAATTCTTTGTAGTTAGTTAGTGAGGGTTTTTGTTTGAGTTTGGTTTCAAAGGATAGTTGTAGAGGTAGGCCTGGTTTTGTTATGCTTGTTTCTTTTGTTTGGCACAATCCTTTGACTCCTCCTCCTCCTCACAAACAGAGTTTCTGTTTAATTGTATTATCTGATAGGTTACAAGGAATAAACCTTTTGTCAACCTTTACTCTGACTCTCTCATACTTATTGGTTGTACGTTATTGTCTCCAGGTCCCCTAGACCTTAGTGGGGACGTAACACGTGTCATCATGTGGTGTAGTGCTGCCGGAGAGCACCGGAACGCCGCTCCAGCACTTCAAAAAATGCCGCAGTTTGTGCGTGTCTGTGTCTTTAGTTCTAAGCCCAGTGGCGATCTGTTCATCTGACATACAATAACGCCATCGAAAATAATATGCTACAGTACATTACAACTATTCCTGGGTCTTTGTGTGTCATTCAAGCTTGTCTCTCTCTCTGTGTGTGTGTGTGTGTGTGTGTGTGTGTGTGTGTGTGTGTGTGTGTGTGTGTGTGTGTGTGTGTGTGTGTGTGTGTGTGTGTGTGTGTGTGTGTGTGTGTGTGTGTGGCACGAGCGCATTGTGTGTGAGCGAGAGAGACAGTGGTACTAGGGATTATTAGCATCTGGTTAGCTAGCTATGCTAACGAATATAAGGAGCTCTTTCGACAACCAGGTGGAAGAGAGCTCTCTCCTGACAGACTCTGATAACCTCAGCTCAGTGAGATAAAGACACACCACGATCATAATAGTTATAAATAAGAGAATAAAGTAAACGGGTATAAAATACTATATGACAGTAAAAAAAAAGTTGTTATTAATAATAAACAAGCATACAGTTTGAAAGGGGAGTGATTTGTAAAATATCCATAAAGAAAAATAAATCTGCTTCATCTTCATCTGGGTGTTGAGAGATGTTTCCATAGATCTCTCAAAGTGCACCAGATTGATGCTTTTAAAAAAGGTCCCATGCCATGGCCATTTCTAATGATCATAATGTCATTGTTGAGGTCTACTAGAATATATGTACATTGTTCAATTTTCCAAAATCACATTGGTTTCTCATACCGCATCTCTGTATAGTATGTGTATTCACTCAGTCCTAAACGGCTTGTTGGAGCTCCTGACCCCCCCCTCCATTTGAGCCCAGTGTGACAGCGAGACACATCGAAACCCAGCCCGAAACACACACACATCTGCATTCCGCAGCCTGGCTGGGAGTTTGTGCTCAGTAGTGCTGGGGGGAAACGATTATTTCGAAAACAATTAATGGGGCGATTATTTGATCGATTAGTCGACTAATCTAACGATTGTTTGTCTGTTGTTCAATTCATAAAAAACGTAATGTAAAAAAAACGTAATGTAAAAAAAAAAAATTTCACAATACTGTGTCTCAGGGGATCTTAATATTTAACAAACTATTAATGTGTTATACCAGATTAACGGTAATAATCTCAGCTAACTGCCGATACAAACCATGTTTACCAAAACAAAAACACAAGTCTCATAAGAAGCATCTAAATGACCCATGAGCGAAAAATGCTAACGGACATTGGCACAGAACTCAAGATAAAAGTACCCTTATTACTCATCGTAGCTGCACAGACAAGATATCCGATTAAAGCTGAGACTCCACAGATTATGTAGGTATATAGTATCATCACTGAGTGATCCGGACTCGCGACAGGGGAAGCAAATACAGTCATCACAACACGTACCTTTACAGAGCTTCTAGGGAGATCGTCTCACCACCGTAGCTGTCAATCTGATCAAAAGACGTGTTCAATGGCATTAAAATGAGAAAAAACGCGGCTGAATCGGTTAATCCATAGGTTTTTAACGTCTATGTATAAAAAAATGATTGAATTTATAATCCATAATTCCATTTTTATGTAAAAATCGGAGAGCAAATGCTAGCTGCTAATGGTAGCCACCACAGCTAGCTGCCGCTTTAAATGTTCCAACATAGCCGTTGTGCTTGTGTGATATGCCAACTCCATTTGGCAAAGACTGCAAATGACAATATCTTTGCGTTTTGGACTAACTTTAAAATATTCCCATGCTTTTGAAGACCTAGGGCGAGATGTTTTCGTTTGAGGGCTTCGTGCGCAATCCTGTGAGGAGATGGTAGCCGTTTCAGTCTCCATTGTGTTTGAAGTGCGATTGCGAACTGCTTGTTGCTTTGTTTACACACCCACGTGTGTGTAGCGACGCGTCGACGCGGAAATATATCGTCGACGATATTTTGAAGTCGACGCGTCGCTCCAGCACTAGTGCTCAGGCTGAGTTCCGCGGTGTCTCGCTGAACCCACACCAGTGAGCCAGCTCAAAGTGTCCCGCGAGCCTCATAAAGTCCCGCCGTGTGTGAGGAAGTCCGCGGATTGGTCCAAACGTAACGGCTCCACGGACGTAACGGCTCCACGGACGTAACGTTACGTTACTATACCCAAATACGTCACTATACCCAAGAAGAAAACAATGGAAAAAGAGAAATCTCCAACGAGGCGTTCTGTCAACAGAGACAGGTCTTTTCTGTGTTAGAGTTGTACTCGCTACAGGGTGTACTTTGAGGGTTTGTGACTCTGCAGACCGTTTACATGAAGAAAAAGCTACATAACGATAGTTACGGCTGTAACTACGGTTCTATGAGTCCCGGATGACCCTCTGGCGGCGCTTTAAGCACTGATATGTCCATCGCGTGCATGCTCAGCTCGAGTACCAATAACAACAAAGTCACCTGTGACCCACGTGACACCGGCTATATCAGCCGGTGTCGTCAGAGGATCTGTTCCCAGAATCTTCTCGCGAGCACACAATAATTCTGAGTGACAAGAAACTCTGGATGTCATCCGGAACTCAGAACCGTAGTTACAGCCGTAACTATCGTTCTATTTCTTCCCTACTGACCACCAGAGGCGGTGCTTTAAGCACTGGATGACTTATACCAACAATGTCATGAAGAACCCAAGCCCTTGCTCACCACTGGAAGCAGCGGAGCTCGGCAAAAGGGCCACGCCCAAAGAATAGGGAGTGGCGACATTGACCTGATGACAACTGGAGAATGTGCCAGAAGACGCCGCGGCGCAGATGGTCTCCAAGGGCACCACCCTAAGGGCAGCCCAGAATGTTGAGATGCTCCTTGTAGAGTGGCATCTCAGCCTGGTGGCAGGGGGCGGCCACTGGCCCTGTAAGCCTGTGAGATGGTATCGACAACCCAGTGGGGAAGCCACTGGTTAGAGGGCCTAACCTCCTTTAGTGCCGCCAGGGCAAAATCAAGAGTTGCTCCTACTGCCGTATACAGGCAGTAGCCTTGATATACGCCCTTTGGGCACCCCCAGGGCACAGCAACTTCGACGTGCCGTACTCCTGAATGTCAAAGCGTGCCAGCTGGGCAGGCTGATTGAAGTGGGTTTGTGGAAGGACCCCGGGCAGGAATGCCACATTCCCCCAAAGGGCAACGCCTGAGAGTCCCCCCTCGGGCATGTATCGTTTATGGAAAGGACATGCAACTCCCCGACTCGCAGCAGAAATGCTGCCTTCGTGGGCAGCCACCTAGGCCCCACCTAGGCCAGGGGCTCGAAGGGAGGAGATGATAGGGCATCCGGCAGCAGGGGCAGGTCCCAAGCCGGAGCCCTCGGGGTGCTAGGGGGACGCTGCCGTAAAGCCCCTCTCATAAAGAGGGACACCGACCTGTGGCACCATGCCGTGGCGCTGTCGACCCGAACATGTCGGGCAGAAATAGCAGCCACATAAATTCAGAGTGGAGTGAGAACGTCCACTATCTAGAAGGGACTGTTGTCTAAGCAACAACGTACATGCTGTCCCCAAGGAACACACACATGCTTGCCCCCCAGTTGGGGTAGAAAGTGCGTGAGTGCAAGCTGCACAGCCCGAAGCTCTAGCACGTTGACCCGGCGCGCACTCTGCTGGGCAGACCACTGACCCTGAACGGTCCTGCCCTGCCGCACTGCACCCCACCCTGAGAGACATGCAACTATGGTGACGGTCTCCTGGCGGGATGGGATGGCGCCCACGGGCACGCCCATCAGGAGATAGGCCCTGCCCCTCCAGCGTGACAGAGAGTGGAGGCAATGCTGCGACACCCTGACTTCCCTGTGCCTGTGCCACTTTGCGTCCAAGTGAAGGCTGTTCAGCCACATCTGCATGGGGCGCAACGACAGCGGGCCTAAGGGCCCAGCGGCCGAGGCAGCCGCCAGTCTGCCCAAGGGCCGGAGGAACTGAATATAAGGCACCATCTTGCCCGGCCCACGTGGAAGTAGGCATCCCTCAAGTCTAAGTCATGGAAGGCGGGCGGCCTGGGGCACGAAAGTCATTGGGAGGCGGTTGAGTGGGCCGCTAAGACCTCTGCAGACCACCCCTGTAATCCGGCGGCTGAGTGCGGCTGCTAGAGCGGCCCCATGGCCTGCTGGGAGTGGGCACAGGTCTGCAAAGACCCGAGAGCTTCTGCCTGGTCTGCCTAGCTTGGGCAGCACGCTCCAGTGCAGCTGACCTAAACAGCTCCCCTGGCTCGACTGGTACACTATGGAGGACTCTCCTACATCCCTCCGTTAGTGGTGACTGGGCCAGCCAAACCTGGCGACGAGTCTGTACCAGCGGCAAGGCGTCCTCATACAGAGGTGCGTCAACCGAAGGAGGTGCGCCAACCGAAGGAGGGGCGTCAACCGAAGGGGGGGGGGGGGGGGGGGGGGGCAGACAGGCCGCTAGCAGGCCCTACACCGGGCCCAGACTGAAGGGCTAAGAGTTAGATCCACTTTAGAGGACAGCCTGTTTCTAGTCCTATTTGGGGGAGCACCCATTGCCAACGCTCCCTCAAGTCGCCGGGAACGGCCGAATTGATCTAGAGGAGGACGTGACAAGGAGAGGTGTCTGTTGGATACTGCCAGACGTTCCACCTCAGTGATTCTAGCCACTCTGAGCGCCAGAGGCATGCAGCTACTGCTCATGCAGGCGTTTACCGTGAGAACCTCCCTCGGATGCTCGAATTTCGTCCCCACTGACCGCCAGAGGCGGCCGAGGCAGGAGGGGCAGCGGTCATGGCCGTCCTCGGGCTCAAGAGAAGCCATACAGGCGCTACATGAATGAGCCATTCTGTAGGTAGCCAGATGCAGCGTAGACGGGAGCGGGTGCGGGAACACAGCCTTCACCAGCTACCTGCTTAACGGAAAAACAGGGCAGTTCCGCGTCTACCAGGAGCGGGGGCGAGAACACTGCCTTCACTGGTTGAGTTAGAGACGAATGCCAGATGCAGCGTAACTGGGAGCGGGTGCGGGAACACAGCCTTCACCAGCTACCTGCTTAACGGAAAAACAGGGCAGTTCCGCGTCTACCAGGAGCGGGGGCGAGAACACTGCCTTCACTGGTTGAGTTAGAGACGAATGCCAGATGCAGCGTAACCGGGAGCGGGTGCGGGAACACAGCCTTCACCAGCTACCTGCTTAACGGAAAAACGAGGCCGTTTGGCGTCTACCAGGAGCGGGGGCGAGAACACTGCCTTCACTGGTTGAGTTAGAGACGAATGCCAGATGCAGTGTAACCGGGAGCGGGAACACAGCCTTCACCGGCTACCTGCTGAACGGGAAGAGTAGAGCGGTGCTACTACTCGCCGAACAGAAAAAGGGATGTAGCTACATCCGCATTACCGGCAGAGGGAGCGGGAGCGAGAGCACTGCCTTCACCTAGCTGGGTAAAATAAAGAAGCTTAACAGTACACGCAAGACGTTAGCTGAGCGGCTGCTGCTAACGATCAAGCGAGATCAAGTCAAATAACACACATGTTTAAGACCAGATAACTAGCTTCTAAAGAAGAGAACAGCACAGAGCCGTAGTTACAGCAGTAACCATGGCCAGGGCTCACACGGCATAACCGTAGTTACAGTAGTAGCTCTGGCCAGAACTTACACGGCTTGGAACCATAGTTACAGTCGTAACTATGGCCAGAACTTACACAGCATAGAGCCGTAGTTACGGTATTGACTATGGCCAGTACTTACACGGCTTGGAACCGTAGTTACAGTAGTAACTATGGCCAGTACTTACACGGCTTGGAACCGTAGTTACAGTAGTAACTATGGCCAGTACTTACATGGCTTGGAACCGTAGTTACAGTAGTAACTATGACCAGTCCTTACATGGCTTAGAACCATAGTTACAGTAGTAACTATGGCCAGTACTTACACAGCATAGAGCCGTAGTTACAGTAGTAACTATGGCCAGTACTTACACAGCATAGAGCCGTAGTTACAGTATTGACTATGGCCAGTACTTGCACGGATTGGAACCGTAGTTACAGTAGTAACTATGGCCAGTACTTACACAGCATAGAGCCGTAGTTACGGTATTGACTATGGCCAGTACTTACATGGCTTGGAACCGTAGTTACAGTAGTACAGGGTATATGCAGGAATCCTGAAGTCAAATGTAATACCTTTTAAGACCTTTTTTAAAGACCCTTTCCATACATTTTAAGACCTCATCGCAACTTCGAGTTCTAACCGGTTACATTGGTGACACAATTTACCTCACATTTACTATATTGATTGTAAGATAGCTCAACTAAACAGAGTGCAGACAGACTACTGAAGCCTCCTCTCCACATGACCTTCAACCTCTCTGTGAAGGTCAGGGTTAATGCAGCATGCTGCTTTGCTGCTCTTTCATTCCGGTGAAACTCCTCAGAAACCAGTAGAAACCAGTATTTGACCAATAAACAAAACAATTGACAAAACTTTGAACTCTGAAATATATTAAACTTTGGTGAGCTTCAGCGGGGTAATGCCATATAGGAGCTCCCTCACAAACACCCAGGGGTTCAATTGGGCTGGGGCTGCCCGGGGCTAAGCCCGGCACAGAGGACGATGCTCTGACGTCATCACCCTCACACATTTGTCATATGTTTACAAAAAACAATATATATGTTGAAGACTTTTCTCGTTCTTAATATAGTCTATATTTAGGGTCGATATGTGTTGACCTTACTTTAAAATAGCAGATCTCTGTGACCGGATATAGTTTGGCTTAGACCCCGGCCCCACGATGACGCATACAGGAAAACGCAAACGCAAAAAAGTCTTCCGTTCACACGCATTCGATTCATTAACGTGTCCGTTCACACTAGACCGCTGGAAATGCTGGAAACGCTGTAGTACATATGCCAGGCCTGTAAGTGGCGCTGCTGCCGCCACAAAATACACCAAAAGCAGCGAAGAAGACCCCGGAGCATGGTTGCCCTTCTGTTTATTCTCCGCGGAGGACGGCGTGTTCTCCTGCTGTATATCTCTCAGGTAGTCCACCAGCAGATAAACACACCCCCCCCCCCCCCCCCCCACACACACAGCGGAGCAAGGCAACGAAACTTAAAATAAGAAGCAGCATTTTATGGCACGCTATGCATGGGGCCGCATTGAGGGGGTTTCCCGACATGTTGTGTCAGTAAATTAAAGGGTGTTTCATGTTGTCGTTGCTGTGGACCTTCTTACTACCTTGGAAAATGCCGTTTAATACTTTTTAATAGCCTTAATTTTCGCTAAATTGATTTATCAACTTTTAATACTTTTTAAGACCCCGCGGACACCCTGTAGTAACTATGGCCAGTACTTACACCGCCTAGAGCCGTAGTTGCGATATTGACTATGGCCAGTACTTACGCGGCTTGGAACCGTAGCTACGGTAGTAACTGTGGCCGGTGCCTAAAAGTGTCAGCCAACGGCTGCCCACTAGATAATATAATATTGGGAAGATGAAATCCTCTTTAATGGCCATACATGCAGAGCACACAGCACACACAGTGAAGATTGTTCTCTGCATATCGTCCTAGTGCTAGGAGTCTAGTAGGCCTACTAGGAGCAGTAAATACAACGATATAGCGCTACTGCAACCATACCATGCGTTTACCGGGAGCGGGAGCGAGAGCACTGCCCTCACCGGCTGAGTTAAATAATTAAGCTTAACAGCAAGGTGTTAGCCAAGCGGCTGCTGCTAACAATCAAGCGACCAAGTCAGAACACAATGTTAAGACCAGATAATTAGCTTCTATGAAATAGAAAGTACTTACCTTACTCTCTGCATCTAAATTAAAAACGGGTTTAAAATATGACCCTCTGGGCTTCCATACTAAATTGAATGAGGGACGCAGCCAAAGCTGGGACTCAAATGCTAATGATAGCTCGGGCACAACGCCACAAGCAGAACTTTCAAAAGAGCATAAGGGAAACTTTATGGGAGAGGAAGCGGGAACACTGTCGTCACCAGAAAGTCTAAGCCAAACAAAAAATAAGACGGCAATCAGGACAACTTGGCTGGGAGAGGGTGCGGGGACACAGCCATCACCAGCAACACGCTGACACAAACCTGTCTGTGGAGGCTCTGCACAGCCGGCCACAGCTCCTGGAGGACGCGTTAACGACCCGTAGCTCGAAGATCAAACGTTGAAACCTGAACGCTGTAGGCTACAAAAATGTAGCCACGGCACCCTCGCGCAGTGAGAAGATGAAAGGAACAGATCCTCTGACGACACCGGCTGATAAAGCCGGTGTCACGTGGGTCACAGGTGACTTTGTTGTTATTGGTACTCCATCTGCGCATGCGCGCGATGGACATATCCAGTGCTTAAAGCACCGCCTCTGGCGGTCAGTAGGGATGAAATAGAACACACAAGGGGATGGTAATATCCAGAAAAGCATGACATGAGACCTTTAACTTCAACATTTAAAAAACATTCTTCCCTGTGGAGCATTCCCCCGGACCCCCCTAGAGGAGGATAGGTCCACCCCCCACTTAAATCATGTTTACATGGATAGGTTACTAAATACATTTGCACACATCTTGTGTCCATATCTTTCTGTTTGGGTGGTCATGCCACAACCGTGCACGTGCATGCTCAAGTCATAGTGATCCTAATGTGGATTTGGCACACTGATCAAATTTCTTTTTAAATGGTAAATGGTAAATGGACTGTACTTATATAGCGCTTTATCCAGTCTTTAAGACCCCTCAAAGCGCTTTACATACTACATGTCGTTCACCCATTCATACTGAGCAGTGTATGTTAGGACATGCACTAACATACATACACATGGCACTTCATATCCAAATGGCACTTCATATCCAAAGGTTGCTGACCCCTGCTTTAAAGAGACGCTTTACCTCCATATTCCACCTCAGGAGTTTCTAGTTCTTCATCTTCCCGTTGCTCCGGAGCGGAGACGATATCTGGAGCGATGTTTGGTTTTCCTGCTTCCTGTTTACTTTCCTCTGTTTCCTTCAGGGACCCCACGGATATTTTGTCGGCATTCCCGTTTATTCCCGGAGTTTTTAGGCAGTCCACCAAACAGACCGACAGCCGTTTGAAGCCGAGCGGAGACATGATCTCCATCTGCAGACTGAAAGAAACAAGATTCAAATGTAAAAGAAAACCGGGCCACATAATGCATCTTTAAAAAGGTTTCACTGCTGTGATACTTTTGTTGCATTTATATTATTTTCATAAAATATCGGATCTTTTTTTAGCTAGATTTACCAGCATTTGCTGTGCCTCATTTTATGTTTTCTGTGGTGGGAAGCACTTTGTGACTTTTTTTAAAGATGTGCTTTCAAGTTCTCTCATCATTATTGCTTTTTCTACTTTTAGGCACAATTTATATACATTTAATTTAATATTCCATTCCCCACACACTTAATGTAAATAAAATCCTGCTTTATATTGTGTCTAAAGCCCTTCAATAGGGTTTTAATGTCAGAGTTCATAGATTTTTTCTGAAAGGAAACAAGATTCAAATGTAAAAGAAAACCAGTAATAAGACAACGAAATGCTCTTAGCATCTAAACCAGGGTAAACCTCCGGGTCGTATACGGACCGCGAGACCATTTGGTACGGCCCTCGAGGTAATTTATACACACACGCAAAAAAGAAAAAAATTAAAGAAATGTAGACCGCAAAATAATTAAACAAGCGGGTGCCTGTTTTTTCTCAGATTCTTTTTTTTCTTCTCATAATTTAACTTTTTTTCCGAAACGTTACTATCATAGTAATTTATTTTATATTGCAAATATATTTCACAAATAAAATAAAGCAGTCAATATCTCCATCAGACATCTGAAGGTAACAAGATTCTACCAGTATTAAGAAAATGACATGCAGTTAGCATCAAATGCAAATCAAGCAATAATGCAGTTATTCATATTGTAATATAAATATACATGTGACGAATATACACTCAAGTATTAACACTATGAACGGTATAAGGCAGTGGTTCCCAAACTTTTTCAGTCGGGCCCCCATTGGGTAATTGGAAATATTTCCGGCCCCCCCCCAACCCAGTTCCCATCTATATTGGTAGGATGAATTGTATATTGTTGTAAAAACATTACATTTTCTCTGCTAATAATAAAGAAGATACAAAGTTCCAACTATAATTTTATATTATGGATTACACATGAACAAAAGTGCTTGTAATGGATACTGTGAATTAATATGGCATAATTAAAACTAGTAGGCCTTCCTCCCCGAGTGGTAGATTTTTAAATTCGAATTTCTTTAAGGAAAATATATTAATGAACACTTAACGACTATTTCTACTGCAGGTTGCAAACGACCACATCACTATACCATTCCTATTCCACACATAGCCTATCAGTGACTTGTGTGCTTGCTTTCCCTTGCAGATCTTCTCAAAGCGGGGCTGTTGTTTTGAGACTGCCACTCAGTTCATTCTCAATGTTCAGCTTTGATCTGTATTTCGTTTTGATGGCAGCAACAGCAGAAAAGCCTTTTCACACAAGTAGGATGTTGCAAAAGGCAGCAGTATGCCCACAGCTCTCTGGCCAATGACACATTTTCGAGCAGTGTTTATTTACAATTTCATCCCGCGCGCCCCCCCTGCAGTACCTCCGCGAACCACCAGGGCGCACCCACAGAAAACCACTGGTATAAGGCAATATAAACAGAAGTATAAACAAATAATACACTATATATCAGGTATAAATAAGACAGTATCATACAGACACAATACAGAATAAATATAAACATAGTATCGACCGCTACAGACGTTTTTAAATCATATAAATATACCTGAGGAACATTATGCTGCATTTCCATTGTTAGCATTTACTTCAGCTAACCTAGCATTACATTGGAGGCTCAACCCGATGCTAACGTTAGCTCTTTACAGCTTCTGTCCACATGTAATCCACACATTACCTTCTAGTACGAGTTGTTTAAATGTTTTTTAGTGAATTTAAACTGTCTCTAAACATTATAAAACATGTTGAAAACACCGTAAAAACGTACCAAATGGAGATAGAGTCCAGTGTTTTCGGCTGTTAAACACGGATATCCGATCGTAAATAACAGTAAACTGGTGTTGTCGTGCTCTCTGTTTGTGTAACTGGTTTCCCGCCGTGTTCTTACGGTGACAAACCCCAGAAAACAGGATTAAAAACAGGAGAAAACATCCGAACCAGCGCTGATCCGAACAAGAAGCCGTGGAGGAATGGTCAAACAAATGCTGCTTGGCATTTACTTCCGGGTTAAACGAGTTGGTCAACCAATGGGCTTCGAGAAACCTACAAATGGGCGGGATCTTTAATACATTTAGCGCCAATCGCTGTCTCTCTTTTTTACAAGGAGACGGGTCCTCGCTTAGGACAGAAATAAGACATAACGCTTTTTGACCTGAAATACTTTTCACTGATTGCCTTTAAATTACGCTCACAGACAAATTAAAGGCAGGATATTTGATTAAAAACCCCATTAGTTGTGGGTATACTGTGAAGACAAGTATATTAAAAAAGCATGGAAAGTGGATTTTAACTTTAACTCCTCCTTGTGTCACTAGATGGAGCCATATTATCATTTACTGTGAGTTTGATTTAAATAAATAGATTTAAATCACTTGAAAAATAAACTCTGGATTCACAAGACACAAGTTAAAGAGTAAAAAAAACAGAGAGAGGTTTTGAGAAATGTTTTTATTTGTAAATGTGCAAGAATTACATTTAGAGCCTTCACACACACAACGTGTCTGTTCCATACAGTCTATATTCATGGTTAAATATTAATTATTTCACACTCAAGAGACATTTATGTTGTCATATTTGCATACTTAATGTTTTAATATTATTATTTGGACTTGTTTCTAATCATTTGACTTTTCCTAAGAATTTGAAATGTATTCCATAATTTTCCAGATTTCACTTCTTTCATATAATTCGCACATTTCTTTGAATTATATTTTCTTCTATAATTTTTTTTTTTTT